>NC_090725.1:321272677-321392677 GCF_036898095.1 Palaemon carinicauda | reverse complement strand
AATGTTAAAATAAATAATCTATGGGCTTCTAATAAAATATATAAGCCCCAGGAATTCCGTATGACATCTAAGTAACAACTACCACAAATATCCATATTAATGTTAAAGTTTATTTAGCTATCTCAGCACTTAATGATTTATTGTAAACACAACATTAATACCGAAAGGTACTTAGTTCCGTACTCAGAGACAACTCTTTCTCACAGCTTGGTTGTGTTTATTCTTCATGAAAAATGTTACATTGCTAAGGTTTGGTATTCGCATCCTGTTTATGATATGACTATGGCATATCTCACACTTCTCCTACTTCCACAGTGACCTCTTAGGTCATGTATTTTAAACATGTGATATATATATATATATATATATATATATATATATATATATATATATATATATATATATATATATATATATATATATATATATATATATATATATATATATATATATATATATATATATATATATATATATATATATAAATATATATATATATATGGGCTCAGGCCATGTCGTCCTAATGGAATTTCCTTTAAAGTAGCTTCCTAGGGTATATTCAACTACAGTGATATTCCCAGAGAATTTTACCTTAAGGTACCCAGAATTCTAACTCCTGGAGCGAATATCCCTAATTTACTCTTAAAGGGATATCGCACAATATCAGAGGACATATTCTTGACACGCCACATAGCTATCTTCACCCCGAATAGCGTTAACGCTTCGAGAGGGAAAAGTGGCAAGAAAAGGAAGGGGAGCCGTTATTAAGGTACCTCTCCTCCCCGTTTTGAGTCTGTATATGACGTCATCAACGGCGCCCTGTTATTCCTTATCTCGTAGCCCTGTAGCTCGGTGATTTCCTATGTGCTCTTTCGTATTTTTTGGATTATTCGCAATTATGATGCTTTCACCAGCCTCTTCTACCTCTGGAAATTTGAGTATTATCTTTACTTTGTATAAATGTAAGCTCTTCCCTGTTTTCAATTGAATCAAAGTGAAATTAATGTAAACAAGAGCTGTTGCCTAACCGGAGGCGTCAAGGACGCTGTTGCTCGCTATGCATGAGTCATTTAGTTAGCCAGAGCGACTTTCTCAGCTTTAATGCTTTAATAAATTTAGCTATTCGGCCTTCCTACTGGGAATTCTTTATATTATGCCGATAGTATTTATCAGTTTCGGCGATTTAGGTAACCGATCCTTGCTTACGCTACGCTTCATAGCCTAGGCGTTTTGCTTTTAGTACTTTCATGCATGATATATAGATTTTCCTAGTGTGTTAATTTCATAGAAGCCTTAGGCATTTATTTATACATGTAAGATATTTACTGAATAAATTACCTCTTCTAAGATAGTATACGAGAGAATTTAGTTGATTTAAGTAATCGATTCTCACCGCGCCTAGGCTAAGAGCTTAAGGGGCTTTAGTATACTTTTGCACACTTCCCAAATTGTTTTTTTCTCCTCTGGAAGTCTAAGATCAATCCCTTTTCCCTCTGAGTTAGCCTAGGCTTAACCCTAGTCAGTTTTAACTTGAGTTGTATTCAGGTAAAACTATGCTAGGGTGTTTTTGTCCTTGTCCTGTAAGCAGAGTGACTGGTTTTTGGGCTTGGTCAGAACATCAGAGTATTTTGTCTGTGGTCTGTAAATCCTTGCAGAGTGAATAGAATTCCTTGGCTAGGTTAGGCTGCAGACATAGGAGGCTAGACCATCCAAGCCACACCTGGAGGTTTCTGTAAGAGATGATTCTTTCTCTTTGTGGTTTAGCAGACTAGTCCTGTGCTGTTTAACCCTGAGTCGGAGAATAGAATTCGTCCATTGCTTGGGGAAAAACAGCACCAAACCCCGTTCCTGTATTGTTTGGAGGTGGCAAGGTGCTGTAAACCTCCTTACTGTATTGGACTACCATAGGTTAGGATTAATTTCCTTAGCCACTGGGGATAGCCTTATACTGGAGCGGAGTTTGTTAGGTGAGGTAGGGCAGGCTTTAGGGCCAGCCCTTCCGCATCTTATAGGACCCTCACCCCTCCCATTCTGTCCTTTGGTGATGGCCTAGCCATCACAAACCCTTAGCCACCGTCCTACTATTCTGCTCGCTACTATGATTAGTGGCTGGCAGCCGGGGTGCAGTCAGCTGCCGGCATATTATCTACTGCCAGCCGGCAGAGACTGCAGGCCGGCACCCAGAAATCAGCGATCTGCCGCCCATTAATCCCAAAAGTAGTATACCTTGGAATTGTACCCATGTACTAGCCGGCCGGCACTACAGTATATGATTATACAGTAGCCAGTATATTGCAGTATAGTATATAATGCAAGTAGAAAACTACAGTATAGATTATACTGTAACACAAAATTTCTTCCAACATACAATGTGTTGTCATGTACAGCCTATTTTGAGACCGTACAGTATAAGGAAAGTGAGTTCTTTCTTTGAAATATTTAAAATCTCTAATATTAAAACTTCTGGAAACTTGTGTTGAGTTACAGTTATATATCCTTATAGGATAACAAAATTCCAAAGGTTTTTCTAGAATAAGAATTAACCATAGTTTTAATGTTATGGGAGGTCACAGCAATTGGCTGGACAGGAAATACATGTATGTGTCTTTCCTTTTTTTCTTTTCTTGCTTATCTATCTTAGGCTATATACAATAATAATAGATTATATACTTAATTTTGTGAAACTTTTCACTGTATACTCAATGGAATCTTTTCTCTTTACGGAGGACCAACCCTAGTGCGAGAGTATGTTTTGCAACGTCCGCAGTAAGAACTTCAGCGGAAATGAGCTGTGCAGGAAGCACGCATGCTGCGCAGTCTCCAAGGGTTGATCTCAAGTATTGGGACCCTCAGGTATGTAAGGTGTGTACTAACCTGATTACTGAGGCGTTTGACACCGCTAAGTCAGCGGAGTCAAAGAATGCAGCAAGGGAAAAGCTGCGTGAGTGGGTCCGGGGTTTTCAGAAGAATACCACGGGGCCTCACCTTCCAAGCGAAAAGATGTGGGCCTATCTTATCCCAAGGGCATCTTCGGATGCAGTAATTCCCCAGCCTCACTCAGAGATCCCCTGTGTACAGATTCCGGTAGACTCTGATATCTCGGACGCATTAAAGGACATCTAACTAGACGATAGGATGTCAGAAGTGTCAGAAGACACAGAAAAGGACCTTCTCGCAGAAGGTCAGATAAAGGAGCTGACCCAAGCTCCTGAGACCGAGGAGGAAGAGGTCGACGCGGTGTCGGTCTCGTTGGTTCCTGCCCCATAACCAGTTCCCTCGACATCTTCTGCTATCCCAGAGGAACTGGGAAGGACTCTTTCTTCCATCGGGGAAATGATCCATCAGATGCAGAAGAAGAATGATGAAAAAGAAGCTGCGGTGAAGCTGGAGATGCGTAGACTCGCAGCAGCACATGGGCCTCAGAAGAAGCTTAACGTAAAGGACCTTCCTTTGTGTTTGGATGCAAACCCGTGGCGGTATGCTGAACACATGCCGATGACGACTGGGAAGATTGTCATCTCGGAGAAGCTGTGCTCAAGCCCCATTGAAGAGGTGGAATTCTGGCCCAGCTTGGAGTCATACCCAGACTGTTATGTCCGTCTCAAGAAGGAACCAGCCTCAAAGGAGGAAACGGAGCCAAAGGAGGTCATAGTCTTTGACCATGGTAAAGCACGGGCTTTACTGTCTAGACCTATGAAAGAGAGGGGCTTCACTAACTTGAAGGTACCAGCCTTGAGTAAGAAGCACCCCTCCTTTGTGGCTTCTCCAACCAGAGCCTTCCCCTTTATGGAGAAAGGGTACAATACAGCCTTAAAGGCTATTGAGGCAGGGAAGCCATGCCCTTCATTGGACGAGTACAAGCCTTTATCCCTGACCTTGCCTATGGACCAGAGAGACTGGAGGGACGTCCATCTTACCTTCTCAGTCGGAAAGTTGGAAGCAGATATTGCCGGACGTCAGTTCGGCGAGGACCTTCCAAAGTTGTCTGAATTTCTCTTGCGCAGGGAGCAAGAAACAAAAGAAAGACTTGCTGCATCTATGTCTCTCCAGACTACTCAGGAGACGATGGCAAGCGACCCCAAGAACCAGGAGATGTTTATGGTAGTGGCCAAAACCCATTTGGCCACCGTGACAAACGTCGTTTCTACGTGTTACTAGCAGTAATCAGCATTACGGTGATGATATCTATCGCCGTTAACATCCTTATTTGGCGTAGGTTAAATTGGAGTTTAAACAGAACGTTTTGCCATGTCCAGACAAAATTCCTTATTTAATTCAATTTAAAGCCGTTTGAAACTGGCCCCTTCATTCGCTCAAAGGAGTAAAAATTGTCTTGGAAAAGTGTTGTGCACGAAAAGCAGTTAGTACACTAGTAATATGTAGTTGAAGAGATTATAGAACATTTGAATTTTAAAAACTTTTTAAAATAACATTAAAAAAAAAAAATCATTTTTTAGGCACCTAATAAAATATATAAGCCCTAAATGTTAAAATAAAGAATCTATGGGCTTCTAATAAAATATATAAGCCCCAGGAATTCCGTATGACATCTAAGTAACAACTACCACAAATATCCATATTCATGTTAAAGTTTATTTAGCTATCTCAGCACTTAATGATTTATTGTAAACACAACATTAATACCGAAAGGTACTTAGTTCCGTTCTCAGAGACAACTCTTTCTCACAGCTTGGTTGTGTTTATTCTTCATGAAAAATGTTACATTGCTAAGGTTTGGTATTCGCATCCTGTTTATGATATGACTATGGCATATCTCACAATTCTCCTACTTCCACAGTGACCTCTTATGTCATGTATTTTAAACATGTGATATATATATATATATATATATATATATATATATATATATATATATATATATATATATATATATATATATATATATATATATATATATATATATATATATATATATATATATATATATATATGGGCTCAGGCCATGTCGTCCTAATGGAATTTCCTTTAAAGTAGCTTCCTAGGGTATATTTAACTACAGTGATATTCCCAGAGAATTTTACCTTAAGGTACCCAGAATTCTAACTCCTGGAGCGAATATCCCTAATTTACTCTTATAGGGATATCGCACAATATCAGAGGACATATTCTTGACACGCCACATAGCTATCTTCGCCCCGAATAGCGTTAACGCTTCGAGAGGGAAAAGTGGCAAATAAGGAAGGGGGAGCCGTTATTAAGGTACCTCTCCTCCCCGTTTTGAGTCTGTATATGACGTCATCAACGGCGCCCTGTTATTCCTTATCTCGTAGCCCTGTAGCTCGGTGATTTCCTATGTGCTCTTTCGTATTTTTTGGATTATTCGCAATTTTGATGCTTTCACCAGCCTCTTCTACCTCTGGAAATTTGAGTATTATCTTTACTTTGTATAAATGTAAGCTCTTCCCTGTTTTCAATTGAATCAAAGTGAAATTAATGTAAACAAGAGCTGTTGCCTAACCGGAGGCGTCAAGGACGCTGTTGCTCGCTATGCATGAGTCATTTAGTTAGCCAGAGCGACTTTCTCAGCTTTAATGCTTTAATAAATTTAGCTATTCGGCCTTCCTACTGGGAATTCTTTATATTATGCCGATAGTATTTATCAGTTTCGGCGATTTAGGTAACCGATCCTTGCTTACGCTACGCTTCATAGCCTAGGCGTTTTGCTTTTAGTACTTTCATGCATGATATATAGATTTTCCTAGTGTGTTGATTTCATAGAAGCCTTAGGCATTTATTTATACATGTAAGATATTTACTGAATAAATTACCTCTTCTAAGATAGTATACGAGAGAATTTAGTTGATTTAAGTAATCGATTCTCACCGCGCCTAGGCTAAGAGCTTAAGGGGCTTTAGTATACTTTTGCACACTTCCCAAATTGTTTTTTTCTCCTCTGGAAGTCTAAGATCAATCCCTTTTCCCTCTGAGTTAGCCTAGGCTTAACCCTAGTCAGTTTTAACTTGAGTTGTATTCAGGTAAAATTATGCTAGGGTGTTTTTGTCCTTGTCCTGTAAGCAGAGTGACTGGTTTTTGGGCTTGGTCAGAACATCAGAGTATTTTGTCTGTGGTCTGTAAATCCTTGCAGAGTGAATAGAATTCCTTGGCTAGGTTAGGCTGCAGACATAGGAGGCTAGACCATCCAAGCCACACCTGGAGGTTTCTGTAAGAGATGATTCTTTCTCTTTGTGGTTTAGAGGACTAGTCCTGTGCTGTTTAACCCTGAGTCGGAGAATAGAATTCGTCCATTGCTTGGGGAAAAACAGCACCAAACCCCGTTCCTGAATTGTTTGGAGGTGGCAAGGTGCTGTAAACCTCCTTACTGTATTGGACTACCATAGGTTAGGATTAATTTCCTTAGCCACTGGGGATAGCCTTATACTGGAGCGGAGTTTGTTAGGTGAGGTAGGGCAGGCTTTAGGGCCAGCCCTTCCGCATCTTATAGGACCCTCACCCCTCCCACTCTGTCCTTTGGTGATGGCCTAGCCATCACAAACCCTTAGCCACCGTCCTACTATTCTGCTCGCTACTACGATTAGTGGCTGGCAGCCGGGGTGCAGTCAGCTGCCGGCATATTATCTACTGCCAGCCGGCAGAGACTGCAGGCCGGCACCCAGAAATCAGCGATCTGCCGCCCATTAATCCCAAAAGTAGTATACCTTGGAATTGTACCCATGTACTAGCCGGCCGGCACTACAGTATATGATTATACAGTAGCCAGTATATTGCAGTATAGTATATAATGCAAGTAGAAAACTACAGTATAGATTATACTGTAACACAAAATTTCTTCCAACATACAATGTGTTGTCATGTACAGCCTATTTTGAGACCGTACAGTATAAGGAAAGTGAGTTCTTTCTTTGAAATATTTAAAATCTCTAATATTAAAACTTCTGGAAACTTGTGTTGAGTTACACTTATATATCCTTATAGGATAACAAAATTCCAAAGGTTTTTCTAGAATAAGAATTAACCATAGTTTTAATGTTATGGGAGGTCACAGCAATTGGCTGGACAGGAAATACATGTATGTGTCTTTCCTTTTTTTCTTTTCTTGCTTATCTATCTTAAGCTATATACAATAATAATAGATTATATACTTAATTTTGTGAAACTTTTCACTGTATACTGAATGGAATCTTTTCTCTTTACGTAGGACCAACCCTAGTGCGAGAGTATGTTTTGCAACGTCCGCAGTAAGAACTTCAGCGGAAATGAGCTGTGCAGGAAGCACGCACGCTGCGCAGTCTCCAAGGGTTGATCTCAAGTATTGGGACCCTCAGGTATGTAAGGTGTGTACTAACCTGATTACTGAGGCGTTTGACACCGCTAAGTCAGCGGAGTCAAAGAATGCAGCAAGAGAAAAGCTGCGTGAGTGGGTCCGGGGTTTTCAGAAGAATACCACGGGGCCTCACCTTCCAAGCGAAAAGATGTGGGCCTATCTTATCCCAAGGGCATCTTCGGATGCAGTAATTCCCCAGCCTCATTCAGAGATCCCCTGTGTACAGATTCCGGTAGACTCTGATATCTCGGACGCATTAAAGGACATCTAACTAGACGATAGGATGTCAGAAGTGTCAGAAGACACAGAAAAGGACCTTCTCGCAGAAGGTCAGATAAAGGAGCTGACCCAAGCTCCTGAGACCGAGGAGGAAGAGGTCGACGCGGTGTCGGTCTCGTTGGTTCCTGCCCCATAACCAGTTCCCTCGACATCTTCTGCTATCCCAGAGGAACTGGGAAGGACTCTTTCTTCCATCGGGGAAATGATCCATCAGATGCAGAAGAAGAATGATGAAAAAGAAGCTGCGGTGAAGCTGGAGATGCGTAGACTCGCAGCAGCACTTGGGCCTCAGAAGAAGCTTAACGTAAAGGACCTTCCTTTGTGTTTGGATGCAAACCCGTGGCGGTATGCTGAACACATGCCGATGACGACTGGGAAGATTGTCATCTCGGAGAAGCTGTGCTCAAGCCCCATTGAAGAGGTGGAATTCTGGCCCAGCTTGGAGTCATACTCAGACTGTTATGTCCGTCTCAAGAAGGAACCAGCCTCAAAGGAGGAAACGGAGCCAAAGGAGGTCATAGTCTTTGACCATGGTAAAGCACGGGCTTTACTGTCTAGACCTATGAAAGAGAGGGGCTTCACTAACTTGAAGGTACCAGCCTTGAGTAAGAAGCACCCCTCCTTTGTGGCTTCTCCAACCAGAGCCTTCCCCTTTATGGAGAAAGGGTACAAGACAGCCTTAAAGGCTATTGAGGCAGGGAAGCCATGCCCTTCATTGGACGAGTACAAGCCTTTATCCCTGACCTTGCCTATGGACCAGAGAGACTGGAGGGACGTCCATCTTACCTTCTCAGTCGGAAAGTTGGAAGCAGATATTGCCGGACGTCAGTTCGGCGAGGACCTTCCAAAGTTGTCTGAATTTCTCTTGCGCAGGGAGCAAGAGACAAAAGAAAGACTTGCTGCATCTATGTCTCTCCAGACTACTCAGGAGACGATGGCAAGCGACCCCAAGAACCAGGAGATGTTTATGGTAGTGGCCAAAACCCATTTGGCCACCGTGACAAACGTCGTTTCTACGTGTTACTAGCAGTAATCAGCATTACGGTGATGATATCTATCGCCGTTAACATCCTTATTTGGCGTAGGTTAAATTGGAGTTTAAACAGAACGTTTTGCCATGTCCAGACAAAATTCCTTATTTAATTCAATTTAAAGCCGTTTGAAACTGGCCCCTTCATTCGCTCAAAGGAGTAAAAATTGTCTTGGAAAAGTGTTGTGCACGAAAAGCAGTTAGTACACTAGTAATATGTAGTTGAAGAGATTATAGAACATTTGAATTTCAAAAACTTTTTAAAATAACATTAAAAAAAAAAATCATTTTTTAGGCACCTAATAAAATATATAAGCCCTAAATGTTAAAATAAAGAATATATGGGCTTCTAATAAAATATATAAGCCCCAGGAATTCCGTATGACATCTAAGTAACAACTACCACAAATATCCATATTCATGTTAAAGTTTATTTAGCTATCTCAGCACTTAATGATTTATTGTAAACACAACATTAATACCGAAAGGTACTTAGTTCCGTTCTCAG
Source organism: Palaemon carinicauda (assembly GCF_036898095.1). Lineage (NCBI taxonomy): Eukaryota > Metazoa > Arthropoda > Malacostraca > Decapoda > Palaemonidae > Palaemon > Palaemon carinicauda. The sequence goes on along the minus strand of NC_090725.1, from coordinate 321,383,557 downwards.
AGACAACTCTTTCTCACAGCTTGGTTGTGTTTATTCTTCATGAAAAATGTTACATTGCTAAGGTTTGGTATTCGCATCCTGTTTATGATATGAGTATGGCATATCTCACAATTCTCCTACTTCCACAGTGACCTCTTAGGTCATGTATTTTAAACATGTGATATATATATATATATATATATATATATATATATATATATATATATATATATATATATATATATATATATATATATATATATATATATATATATATATATATATATATATATATATATATATATATATATATATATATATATATATATATATATATATATATGGGCTCAGGCCATGTCGTCCTAATGGAATTTCCTTTAAAGTAGCTTCCTAGGGTATATTTAACTACAGTGATATTCCCAGAGAATTTTACCTTAAGGTACCCAGAATTTTAACTCCTGGAGCGAATATCCCTAATTTACTCTTATAGGGATATCGCACAATATCAGAGGACATATTCTTGACACGCCACATAGCTATCTTCACCCCGAATAGCGTTAACGCTTCGAGAGGGAAAAGTGGCAAGAAAAGGAAGGGGAGCCGTTATTAAGGTACCTCTCCTCCCCGTTTTGAGTCTGTATATGACGTCATTAATGGCGCCCTGTTATTCCTTATCTCGTAGCCCTGTAGCTCGGTGATTTCCTATGTGCTCTTTCGTATTTTTTGGATTATTCGCAATTATGATGCTTTCACCAGCCTCTTCTACCTCTGGAAATTTGAGTATTATCTTTACTTTGTATAAATGTAAGCTCTTCCCTGTTTTCAATTGAATCAAAGTGAAATTACTGTAAACAAGAGCTGTTGCCTAACCGGAGGCGTCAAGGACGCTGTTGCTCGCTATGCATGAGTCATTTAGTTAGCCAGAGCGACTTTCTCAGCTTTAATGCTTTAATAAATTTAGCTATTCGGCCTTCCTACTGGGAATTCTTTATATTATGCCGATAGTATTTATTAGTTTCGGCGATTTAGGTAACCGATCCTTGCTTACGCTACGCTTCATAGCCTAGGCGTTTTGCTTTTAGTACTTTCATGCATGATATATAGATTTTCCTAGTGTGTTAACTTCATAGAAGCCTTAGGCATTTATTTATACATGTAAGATATTTACTGAATAAATTACCTCTTCTAAGATAGTATACGAGAGAATTTAGTTGATTTAAGTAATCGATTCTCACCGCGCCTAGGCTAAGAGCTTAAGGGGCTTTAGTATACTTTTGCACACTTCCCAAATTGTTTTTTTTCTCCTCTGGAAGTCTAAGATCAATCCCTTTTCCCTCTGAGTTAGCCTAGGCTTAACCCTAGTCAGTTTTAACTTGAGTTGTATTCAGGTAAAACTATGCTAGGGTGTTTTTGTCCTTGTCCTGTAAGCAGAGTGACTGGTTTTTGGGCTTGGTCAGAACATCAGAGTATTTTGTCTGTGGTCTGTAAATCCTTGCAGAGTGAATAGAATTCCTTGGCTAGGTTAGGCTGCAGACATAGGAGGCTAGACCATCCAAGCCACACCTGGAGGTTTCTGTAAGAGATGATTCTTTCTCTTTGTGGTTTAGCAGACTAGTCCTGTGCTGTTTAACCCTGAGTCGGAGAATAGAATTCGTCCATTGCTTGGGGAAAAACAGCACCAAACCCCGTTCCTGTATTGTTTGGAGGTGGCAAGGTGCTGTAAACCTCCTTACTGTATTGGACTACCATAGGTTAGGATTAATTTCCTTAGCCACTGGGGATAGCCTTATACTGGAGCGGAGTTTGTTAGGTGAGGTAGGGCAGGCTTTAGGGCCAGCCCTTCCGCATCTTATAGGACCCTCACCCCTCCCACTCTGTCCTTTGGTGATGGCCTAGCCATCACAAACCCTTAGCCACCGTCCTACTATTCTGCTCGCTACTACGATTAGTGGCTGGCAGCCGGGGTGCAGTCAGCTGCCGGCATATTATCTACTGCCAGCCGGCAGAGACTGCAGGCCGGCACCCAGAAATCAGCGATCTGCCGCCCATTAATCCCAAAAGTAGTATACCTTGGAATTGTACCCATGTACTAGCCGGCCGGCACTACAGTATATGATTATACAGTAGCCAGTATATTGCAGTATAGTATATAATGCAAGTAGAAAACTACAGTATAGATTATACTGTAACACAAAATTTCTTCCAACATACAATGTGTTGTCATGTACAGCCTATTTTGAGACCGTACAGTATAAGGAAAGTGAGTTCTTTCTTTGAAATATTTAAAATCTCTAATATTAAAACTTCTGGAAACTTGTGTTGAGTTACACTTATATATCCTTATAGGATAACAAAATTCCAAAGGTTTTTCTGGAATAAGAATTAACCATAGTTTTAATGTTATGGGAGGTCACAGCAATTGGCTGGACAGGAAATACATGTATGTGTCTTTCCTTTTTTTCTTTTCTTGCTTATCTATCTTAGGCTATATACAATAATAATAGATTATATACTTAATTTTGTGAAACTTTTCACTGTATACTCAATGGAATCTTTTCTCTTTACGGAGGACCAACCCTAGTGCGAGAGTATGTTTTGCAACGTCCGCAGTAAGAACTTCAGCGGAAATGAGCTGTGCAGGAAGCACGCACGCTGCGCAGTCTCCAAGGGTTGATCTCAAGTATTGGGACCCTCAGGTATGTAAGGTGTGTACTAACCTGATTACTGAGGCGTTTGACACCGCTAAGTCAGCGGAGTCAAAGAATGCAGCAAGGGAAAAGCTGCGTGAGTGGGTCCGGGGTTTTCAGAAGAATACCACGGGGCCTCACCTTCCAAGCGAAAAGATGTGGGCCTATCTTATCCCAAGGGCATCTTCGGATGCAGTAATTCCCCAGCCTCACTCAGAGATCCCCTGTGTACAGATTCCGGTAGACTCTGATATCTCGGACGCATTAAAGGACATCCAACTAGATGATAGGATGTCAGAAGTGTCAGAAGACACAGAAAAGGACCTTCTCGCAGAAGGTCAGATAAAGGAGCTGACCCAAGCTCCTGAGACCGAGGAGGAAGAGGTCGACGCGGTGTCGGTCTCGTTGGTTCCTGCCCCATAACCAGTTCCCTCGACATCTTCTGCTATCCCAGAGGAACTGGGAAGGACTCTTTCTTCCATCGGGGAAATGATCCATCAGATGCAGAAGAAGAATGATGAAAAAGAAGCTGCGGTGAAGCTGGAGATGCGTAGACTCGCAGCAGCACATGGGCCTCAGAAGAAGCTTAACGTAAAGGACCTTCCTTTGTGTTTGGATGCAAACCCGTGGCGGTATGCTGAACACATGCCGATGACGACTGGGAAGATTGTCATCTCGGAGAAGCTGTGCTCAAGCCCCATTGAAGAGGTGGAATTCTGGCCCAGCTTGGAGTCATACCCAGACTGTTATGTCCGTCTCAAGAAGGAACCAGCCTCAAAGGAGGAAACGGAGCCAAAGGAGGTCATAGTCTTTGACCATGGTAAAGCACGGGCTTTACTGTCTAGACCTATGAAAGAGAGGGGCTTCACTAACTTGAAGGTACCAGCCTTGAGTAAGAAGCACCCCTCCTTTGTGGCTTCTCCAACCAGAGCCTTCCCCTTTATGGAGAAAGGGTACAATACAGCCTTAAAGGCTATTGAGGCAGGGAAGCCATGCCCTTCATTGGACGAGTACAAGCCTTTATCCCTGACCTTGCCTATGGACCAGAGAGACTGGAGGGACGTCCATCTTACCTTCTCAGTCGGAAAGTTGGAAGCAGATATTGCCGGACGTCAGTTCGGCGAGGACCTTCCAAAGTTGTCTGAATTTCTCTTGCGCAGGGAGCAAGAAACAAAAGAAAGACTTGCTGCATCTATGTCTCTCCAGACTACTCAGGAGACGATGGCAAGCGACCCCAAGAACCAGGAGATGTTTATGGTAGTGGCCAAAACCCATTTGGCCACCGTGACAAACGTCGTTTCTACGTGTTACTAGCAGTAATCAGCATTACGGTGATGATATCTATCGCCGTTAACATCCTTATTTGGCGTAGGTTAAATTGGAGTTTAAACAGAACGTTTTGCCATGTCCAGACAAAATTCCTTATTTAATTCAATTTAAAGCCGTTTGAAACTGGCCCCTTCATTCGCTCAAAGGAGTAAAAATTGTCTTGGAAAAGTGTTGTGCACGAAAAGCAGTTAGTACACTAGTAATATGTAGTTGAAGAGATTATAGAACATTTGAATTTTAAAAACTTTTTAAAATAACATTAAAAAAAAAAAATCATTTTTTAGGCACCTAATAAAATATATAAGCCCTAAATGTTAAAATAAAGAATCTATGGGCTTCTAATAAAATATATAAGCCCCAGGAATTCCGTATGACATCTAAGTAACAACTACCACAAATATCCATATTCATGTTAAAGTTTATTTAGCTATCTCAGCACTTAATGATTTATTGTAAACACAACATTAATACCGAAAGGTACTTAGTTCCGTTCTCAGAGACAACTCTTTCTCACAGCTTGGTTGTGTTTATTCTTCATGAAAAATGTTACATTGCTAAGGTTTGGTATTCGCATCCTGTTTATGATATGACTATAGCATATCTCACAATTCTCCTACTTCCACAGTGACCTCTTATGTCATGTATTTTAAACATGTGATATATATATATATATATATATATATATATATATATATATATATATATATATATATATATATATATATATATATATATATATATATATATATATATATATATATATATATATATATATATATATATATATATATATATATATATATATATGGGCTCAGGCCATGTCGTCCTAATGGAATTTCCTTTAAAGTAGCTTCCTAGGGTATATTTAACTACAGTGATATTCCCAGAGAATTTTACCTTAAGGTACCCAGAATTCTAACTCCTGGAGCGAATATCCCTAATTTACTCTTATAGGGATATCGCACAATATCAGAGGACATATTCTTGACACGCCACATAGCTATCTTCGCCCCGAATAGCGTTAACGCTTCGAGAGGGAAAAGTGGCAAGAAAAGGAAGGGGGAGCCGTTATTAAGGTACCTCTCCTCCCCGTTTTGAGTCTGTATATGACGTCATCAACGGCGCCCTGTTATTCCTTATCTCGTAGCCCTGTAGCTCGGTGATTTCCTATGTGCTCTTTCGTATTTTTTGGATTATTCGCAATTTTGATGCTTTCACCAGCCTCTTCTACCTCTGGAAATTTGAGTATTATCTTTACTTTGTATAAATGTAAGCTCTTCCCTGTTTTCAATTGAATCAAAGTGAAATTAATGTAAACAAGAGCTGTTGCCTAACCGGAGGCGTCAAGGACGCTGTTGCTCGCTATGCATGAGTCATTTAGTTAGCCAGAGCGACTTTCTCAGCTTTAATGCTTTAATAAATTTAGCTATTCGGCCTTCCTACTGGGAATTCTTTATATTATGCCGATAGTATTTATCAGTTTCGGCGATTTAGGTAACCGATCCTTGCTTACGCTACGCTTCATAGCCTAGGCGTTTTGCTTTTAGTACTTTCATGCATGATATATAGATTTTCCTAGTGTGTTGATTTCATAGAAGCCTTAGGCATTTATTTATACATGTAAGATATTTACTGAATAAATTACCTCTTCTAAGATAGTATACGAGAGAATTTAGTTGATTTAAGTAATCGATTCTCACCGCGCCTAGGCTAAGAGCTTAAGGGGCTTTAGTATACTTTTGCACACTTCCCAAATTGTTTTTTTCTCCTCTGGAAGTCTAAGATCAATCCCTTTTCCCTCTGAGTTAGCCTAGGCTTAACCCTAGTCAGTTTTAACTTGAGTTGTATTCAGGTAAAACTATGCTAGGGTGTTTTTGTCCTTGTCCTGTAAGCAGAGTGACTGGTTTTTGGGCTTGGTCAGAACATCAGAGTATTTTGTCTGTGGTCTGTAAATCCTTGCAGAGTGAATAGAATTCCTTGGCTAGGTTAGGCTGCAGACATAGGAGGCTAGACCATCCAAGCCACACCTGGAGGTTTCTGTAAGAGATGATTCTTTCTCTTTGTGGTTTAGAGGACTAGTCCTGTGCTGTTTAACCCTGAGTCGGAGAATAGAATTCGTCCATTGCTTGGGGAAAAACAGCACCAAACCCCGTTCCTGAATTGTTTGGAGGTGGCAAGGTGCTGTAAACCTCCTTACTGTATTGGACTACCATAGGTTAGGATTAATTTCCTTAGCCACTGGGGATAGCCTTATACTGGAGCGGAGTTTGTTAGGTGAGGTAGGGCAGGCTTTAGGGCCAGCCCTTCCGCATCTTATAGGACCCTCACCCCTCCCACTCTGTCCTTTGGTGATGGCCTAGCCATCACAAACCCTTAGCCACCGTCCTACTATTCTGCTCGCTACTACGATTAGTGGCTGGCAGCCGGGGTGCAGTCAGCTGCCGGCATATTATCTACTGCCAGCCGGCAGAGACTGCAGGCCGGCACCCAGAAATCAGCGATCTGCCGCCCATTAATCCCAAAAGTAGTATACCTTGGAATTGTACCCATGTACTAGCCGGCCGGCACTACAGTATATGATTATACAGTAGCCAGTATATTGCAGTATAGTATATAATGCAAGTAGAAAACTACAGTATAGATTATACTGTAACACAAAATTTCTTCCAACATACAATGTGTTGTCATGTACAGCCTATTTTGAGACCGTACAGTATAAGGAAAGTGAGTTCTTTCTTTGAAATATTTAAAATCTCTAATATTAAAACTTCTGGAAACTTGTGTTGAGTTACACTTATATATCCTTATAGGATAACAAAATTCCAAAGGTTTTTCTAGAATAAGAATTAACCATAGTTTTAATGTTATGGGAGGTCACAGCAATTGGCTGGACAGGAAATACATGTATGTGTCTTTCCTTTTTTTCTTTTCTTGCTTATCTATCTTAAGCTATATACAATAATAATAGATTATATACTTAATTTTGTGAAACTTTTCACTGTATACTGAATGGAATCTTTTCTCTTTACGGAGGACCAACCCTAGTGCGAGAGTATGTTTTGCAACGTCCGCAGTAAGAACTTCAGCGGAAATGAGCTGTGCAGGAAGCACGCACGCTGCGCAGTCTCCAAGGGTTGATCTCAAGTATTGGGACCCTCAGGTATGTAAGGTGTGTACTAACCTGATTACTGAGGCGTTTGACACCGCTAAGTCAGCGGAGTCAAAGAATGCAGCAAGAGAAAAGCTGCGTGAGTGGGTCCGGGGTTTTCAGAAGAATACCACGGGGCCTCACCTTCCAAGCGAAAAGATGTGGGCCTATCTTATCCCAAGGGCATCTTCGGATGCAGTAATTCCCCAGCCTCATTCAGAGATCCCCTGTGTACAGATTCCGGTAGACTCTGATATCTCGGACGCATTAAAGGACATCTAACTAGACGATAGGATGTCAGAAGTGTCAGAAGACACAGAAAAGGACCTTCTCGCAGAAGGTCAGATAAAGGAGCTGACCCAAGCTCCTGAGACCGAGGAGGAAGAGGTCGACGCGGTGTCGGTCTCGTTGGTTCCTGCCCCATAACCAGTTCCCTCGACATCTTCTGCTATCCCAGAGGAACTGGGAAGGACTCTTTCTTCCATCGGGGAAATGATCCATCAGATGCAGAAGAAGAATGATGAAAAAGAAGCTGCGGTGAAGCTGGAGATGCGTAGACTCGCAGCAGCACTTGGGCCTCAGAAGAAGCTTAACGTAAAGGACCTTCCTTTGTGTTTGGATGCAAACCCGTGGCGGTATGCTGAACACATGCCGATGACGACTGGGAAGATTGTCATCTCGGAGAAGCTGTGCTCAAGCCCCATTGAAGAGGTGGAATTCTGGCCCAGCTTGGAGTCATACTCAGACTGTTATGTCCGTCTCAAGAAGGAACCAGCCTCAAAGGAGGAAACGGAGCCAAAGGAGGTCATAGTCTTTGACCATGGTAAAGCACGGGCTTTACTGTCTAGACCTATGAAAGAGAGGGGCTTCACTAACTTGAAGGTACCAGCCTTGAGTAAGAAGCACCCCTCCTTTGTGGCTTCTCCAACCAGAGCCTTCCCCTTTATGGAGAAAGGGTACAAGACAGCCTTAAAGGCTATTGAGGCAGGGAAGCCATGCCCTTCATTGGACGAGTACAAGCCTTTATCCCTGACCTTGCCTATGGACCAGAGAGACTGGAGGGACGTCCATCTTACCTTCTCAGTCGGAAAGTTGGAAGCAGATATTGCCGGACGTCAGTTCGGCGAGGACCTTCCAAAGTTGTCTGAATTTCTCTTGCGCAGGGAGCAAGAGACAAAAGAAAGACTTGCTGCATCTATGTCTCTCCAGACTACTCAGGAGACGATGGCAAGCGACCCCAAGAACCAGGAGATGTTTATGGTAGTGGCCAAAACCCATTTGGCCACCGTGACAAATGTCGTTTCTACGTGTTACTAGCAGTAATCAGCATTACGGTGATGATATCTATCGCCGTTAACATCCTTATTTGGCGTAGGTTAAATTGGAGTTTAAACAGTACGTTTTGCCATGTCCAGACAAAATTCCTTATTTAATTCAATTTAAAGCCGTTTGAAACTGGCCCCTTCATTCGCTCAAAGGAGTAAAAATTGTCTTGGAAAAGTGTTGTGCACGAAAAGCAGTTAGTACACTAGTAATATGTAGTTGAAGAGATTATAGAACATTTGAATTTTAAAAACTTTTTAAAATAACATTAAAAAAAAAATCATTTTTTAGGCACCTAATAAAATATATAAGCCCTAAATGTTAAAATAAAGAATCTATGGGCTTCTAATAAAATATATAAGCCCCAGGAATTCCGTATGACATCTAAGTAACAACTACCACAAATATCCATATTCATGTTAAAGTTTATTTAGCTATCTCAGCACTTAATGATTTATTGTAAACACAACATTAATACCGAAAGGTACTTAGTTCCGTTCTCAGAGACAACTCTTTCTCACAGCTTGGTTGTGTTTATTCTTCATGAAAAATGTTACATTGCTAAGGTTTGGTATTCGCATCCTGTTTATGATATGACTATGGCATATCTCACAATTCTCCTACTTCCACAGTGACCTCTTAGGTCATATATTTTAAACATGTGATATATATATATATATATATATATATATATATATATATATATATATATATATATATATATATATATATATATATATATATATATATATATATATATATATATATATATATATATATATATATATATATATATATATATATATATATATATATATATATATATATATATATATGGGCTCAGGCCATGTCGTCCTAATGGAATTTCCTTTAAAGTAGCTTCCTAGGGTATATTTAACTACAGTGATATTCCCAGAGAATTTTACCTTAAGGTACCCAGAATTCTAACTCCTGGAGCGAATATCCCTAATTTACTCTTATAGGGATATCGCACAATATCAGAGGACATATTCTTGACACGCCACATAGCTATCTTCACCCCGAACAGCGTTAACGCTTCGAGAGGGAAAAGTGGCAAGAAAAGGAAGGGGAGCCGTTATTAAGGTACCTCTCCTCCCCGTTTTGAGTCTGTATATGACGTCATCAACGGCGCCCTGTTATTCCTTATCTCGTAGCCCTGTAGCTCCGTGATTTCCTATGTGCTCTTTCGTATTTTTTGGATTATTCGCAATTATGATGCTTTCACCAGCCTCTTCTACCTCTGGAAATTTGAGTATTATCTTTACTTTGTATAAATGTAAGCTCTTCCCTGTTTTCAATTGAATCAAAGTGAAATTAATGTAAACAAGAGCTGTTGCCTAACCGGAGGCGTCAAGGAGGCTGTTGCTCGCTATGCATGAGTCATTTAGTTAGCCAGAGCGACTTTCTCAGCTTTAATGCTTTAATAAATTTAGCTATTCGGCCTTCCTACTGGGAATTCTTTATATTATGCCGATAGTATTTATCAGTTTCGGCGATTTAGGTAACCGATCCTTGCTTACGCTACGCTTCATAGCCTAGGCGTTTTGCTTTTAGTACTTTCATGCATGATATATAGATTTTCCTAGTGTGTTAACTTCATAGAAGCCTTAGGCATTTATTTATACATGTAAGATATTTACTGAATAAATTACCTCTTCTAAGATAGTATACGAGAGAATTTAGTTGATTTAAGTAATCGATTCTCACCGCGCCCAGGCTAAGAGCTTAAGGGGCTTTAGTATACTTTTGCACACTTCCCAAATTGTTTTTTTTCTCCTCTGGAAGTCTAAGATCAATCCCTTTTCCCTCTGAGTTAGCCTAGGCTTAACCCTAGTCAGTTTTAACTTGAGTTGTATTCAGGTAAAACTATGCTAGGGTGTTTTTGTCCTTGTCCTGTAAGCAGAGTGACTGGTTTTTGGGCTTGGTCAGAACATCAGAGTATTTTGTCTGTGGTCTGTAAATCCTTGCAGAGTGAATAGAATTCCTTGGCTAGGTTAGGCTGCAGACATAGGAGGCTAGACCATCCAAGCCACACCTGGAGGTTTCTGTAAGAGATGATTCTTTCTCTTTGTGGTTTAGCAGACTAGTCCTGTGCTGTTTAACCCTGAGTAGGAGAATAGAATTCGTCCATTGCTTGGGGAAAAACAGCACCAAACCCCGTTCCTGTATTGTTTGGAGGTGGCAAGGTGCTGTAAACCTCCTTACTGTATTGGACTACCATAGGTTAGGATTAATTTCCTTAGCCACTGGGGATAGCCTTATACTGGAGCGGAGTTTGTTAGGTGAGGTAGGGCAGGCTTTAGGGCCAGCCCTTCCGCATCTTATAGGACCCTCACCCCTCCCATTCTGTCCTTTGGTGATGGCCTAGCCATCACAAACCCTTAGCCACCGTCCTACTATTCTGCTCGCTACTATGATTAGTGGCTGGCAGCCGGGGTGCAGTCAGCTGCCGGCATATTATCTACTGCCAGCCGGCAGAGACTGCAGGCCGGCACCCAGAAATCAGCGATCTGCCGCCCATTAATCCCAAAAGTAGTATACCTTGGAATTGTACCCATGTACTAGCCGGCCGGCACTACAGTATATGATTATACAGTAGCCAGTATATTGCAGTATAGTATATAATGCAAGTAGAAAACTACAGTATAGATTATACTGTAACACAAAATTTCTTCCAACATACAATGTGTTGTCATGTACAGCCTATTTTGAGACCGTACAGTATAAGGAAAGTGAGTTCTTTCTTTGAAATATTTAAAATCTCTAATATTAAAACTTCTGGAAACTTGTGTTGAGTTACACTTATATATCCTTATAGGATAACAAAATTCCAAAGGTTTTTCTAGAATAAGAATTAACCATAGTTTTAATGTTATGGGAGGTCACAGCAATTGGCTGGACAGGAAATACATGTATGTGTCTTTCCTTTTTTTCTTTTCTTGCTTATCTATCTTAGGCTATATACAATAATAATAGATTATATACTTAATTTTGTGAAACTTTTCACTGTATACTCAATGGAATCTTTTCTCTTTACGGAGGACCAACCCTAGTGCGAGAGTATGTTTTGCAACGTCCGCAGTAAGAACTTCAGCGGAAATGAGCTGTGCAGGAAGCACGCACGCTGCGCAGTCTCCAAGGGTTGATCTCAAGTATTGGGACCCTCAGGTATGTAAGGTGTGTACTAACCTGATTACTGAGGCGTTTGACACCGCTAAGTCAGCGGAGTCAAAGAATGCAGCAAGGGAAAAGCTGCGTGAGTGGGTCCGGGGTTTTCAGAAGAATACCACGGGGCCTCACCTTCCAAGCGAAAAGATGTGGGCCTATCTTATCCCAAAGGCATCTTCGGATGCAGTAATTCCCCAGCCTCACTCAGAGATCCCCTGTGTACAGATTCCGGTAGACTCTGATATCTCGGACGCATTAAAGGACATCTAACTAGACGATAGGATGTCAGAAGTGTCAGAAGACACAGAAAAGGACCTTCTCGCAGAAGGTCAGATAAAGGAGCTGACCCAAGCTCCTGAGACCGAGGAGGAAGAGGTCGACGCGGTGTCGGTCTTGTTGGTTCCTGCCCCATAACCAGTTCCCTCGACATCTTTTGCTATCCCAGAGGAACTGGGAAGGACTCTTTCTTCCATCGGGGAAATGATCCATCAGATGCAGAAGAAGAATGATGAAAAAGAAGCTGCGGTGAAGCTGGAGATGCGTAGACTCGCAGCAGCACATGGGCCTCAGAAGAAGCTTAACGTAAAGGACCTTCCTTTGTGTTTGGATGCAAACCCGTGGCGGTATGCTGAACACATGCCGATGACGACTGGGAAGATTGTCATCTCGGAAAAGCTGTGCTCAAGCCCCATTGAAGAGGTGGAATTCTGGCCCAGCTTGGAGTCATACCCAGACTGTTATGTCCGTCTCAAGAAGGAACCAGCCTCAAAGGAGGAAACGGAGCCAAAGGAGGTCATAGTCTTTGACCATGGTAAAGCACGGGCTTTACTGTCTAGACCTATGAAAGAGAGGGGCTTCACTAACTTGAAGGTACCAGCCTTGAGTAAGAAGCACCCCTCCTTTGTGGCTTCTCCAACCAGAGCCTTCCCCTTTATGGAGAAAGGGTACAAGACAGCCTTAAAGGCTATTGAGGCAGGGAAGCCATGCCCTTCATTGGACGAGTACAAGCCTTTATCCCTGACCTTGCCTATGGACCAGAGAGACTGGAGGGACGTCCATCTTACCTTCTCAGTCGGAAAGTTGGAAGCAGATATTGCCGGACGTCAGTTCGGCGAGGACCTTCCAAAGTTGTCTGAATTTCTCTTGCGCAGGGAGCAAGAAACAAAAGAAAGACTTGCTGCATCTATGTCTCTCCAGACTACTCAGGAGACGATGGCAAGCGACCCCAAGAACCAGGAGATGTTAATGGTAGTGGCCAAAACCCATTTGGCCACCGTGACAAATGTCGTTTCTACGTGTTACTAGCAGTAATCAGCATTACGGTGATGATATCTATCGCCGTTAACATCCTTATTTGGCGTAGGTTAAATTGGAGTTTAAACAGAACGTTTTGCCATGTCCAGACAAAATTCCTTATTTAATTCAATTTAAAGCCGTTTGAAACTGGCCCCTTCATTCGCTCAAAGGAGTAAAAATTGTCTTGGAAAAGTGTTGTGCACGAAAAGCAGTTAGTACACTAGTAATATGTAGTTGAAGAGATTATAGAACATTTGAATTTTAAAAACTTTTTAAAATAACATTAAAAAAAAAAATCATTTTTTAGGCACCTAATAAAATATATAAGCCCTAAATGTTAAAATAAAGAATCTATGGGATTCTAATTAAATATATAAGCCCCAGGAATTCCGTATGACATCTAAGTAACAACTACCACAAATATCCATATTCATGTTAAAGTTTATTTAGCTATCTCAGCACTTAATGATTTATTGTAAACACAACATTAATACCGAAAGGTACTTAGTTCCGTTCTCAGAGACAACTCTTTCTCACAGCTTGGTTGTGTTTATTCTTCATGAAAAATGTTACATTGCTAAGGTTTGGTATTCGCATCCTGTTTATGATATGACTATGGCATATCTCACAATTCTCCTACTTCCACAGTGACCTCTTAGGTCATGTATTTTAAACATGTGATATATATATATATATATATATATATATATATATATATATATATATATATATATATATATATATATATATATATATATATATATATATATATATATATATATATATATATATATATATATATATATATATATATATATATATATATATATATATAATATATATATATATATATATATACTACAGTGATATTCCCGTAGAATTTTACCTTAAGGTACCCAGAATTCTAACTCCTGGAGCGAATATCCCTAATTTACTCTTATAGGGATATCGCACAATATCAGAGGACATATTCTTGACACGCCACATAGCTATCTTCACCCCGAATAGCGTTAACGCTTCGAGAGGGAAAAGTGGCAAGAAAAGGAAGGGGAGCCGTTATTAAGGTACCTCTCCTCCCCGTTTTGAGTCTGTATATGACGTCATCAACAGCGCCCTGTTATTCCTTATCTCGTAGCCCTATAGCTCGGTGATTTCCTATGTGCTCTTTCGTATTTTTTGGATTATTCGCAATTATGATGCTTTCACCAGCCTCTTCTACCTCTGGAAATTTGAGTATTATCTTTACTTTGTATAAATGTAAGCTCTTCCCTGTTTTCAATTGAATCAAAGTGAAATTAATGTAAACAAGAGCTGTTGCCTAACCGGAGGCGTCAAGGACGCTGTTGCTCGCTATGCATGAGTCATTTAGTTAGCCAGAGCGACTTTCTCAGCTTTAATTCTTTAATAAATTTAGCTATTCGGCCTTCCTACTGGGAATTCTTTATATTATGCCGATAGTATTTATCAGTTTCGGCGATTTAGGTAACCGATCCTTGCTTACGCTACGCTTCATAGCCTAGGCGTTTTGCTTTTAGTACTTTCATGCATGATATATAGATTTTCCTAGTGTGTTAACTTCATAGAAGCCTTAGGCATTTATTTATACATGTAAGATATTTACTGAATAAATTACCTCTTCTAAGATAGTATACGAGAGAATTTAGTTGATTTAAGTAATCGATTCTCACCGCGCCTAGGCTAAGAGCTTAAGGGGCTTTAGTATACTTTTGCACACTTCCCAAATAGTTTTTTTTCTCCTCTGGAAGTCTAAGATCAATCCCTTTTCCCTCTGAGTTAGCCTAGGCTTAACCCTAGTCAGTTTTAACTTGAGTTGTATTCAGGTAAAACTATGCTAGGGTGTTTTTGTCCTTGTCCTGTAAGCAGAGTGACTGGTTTTTGGGCTTGGTCAGAACATCAGAGTATTTTGTCTGTGGTCTGTAAATCCTTGCAGAGTGAATAGAATTCCTTGGCTAGGTTAGGCTGCAGACATAGGAGGCTAGACCATCCAAGCCACACCTGGAGGTTTCTGTAAGAGATGATTCTTTCTCTTTGTGGTTTAGCAGACTAGTCCTGTGCTGTTTAACCCTGAGTCGGAGAATAGAATTCGTCCATTGCTTGGGGAAAAACAGCACCAAACCCCGTTCCTGTATTGTTTGGAGGTGGCAAGGTGCTGTAAACCTCCTTACTGTATTGGACTACCATAGGTTAGGATTAATTTCCTTAGCCACTGGGGATAGCCTTATACTGGAGCGGAGTTTGTTAGGTGAGGTAGGGCAGGCTTTAGGGCCAGCCCTTCCGCATCTTATAGGACCCTCACCCCTCCCATTCTGTCCTTTGGTGATGGCCTAGCCATCACAAACCCTTAGCCACCGTCCTACTATTCTGCTCGCTACTACGATTAGTGGCTGGCAGCCGGGGTGCAGTCAGCTGCCGGCATATTATCTACTGCCAGCCGGCAGAGACTGCAGGCCGGCACCCAGAAATCAGCGATCTGCCGCCCATTAATCCCAAAAGTAGTATACCTTGGAATTGTACCCATGTACTAGCCGGCCGGCACTACAGTATATGATTATACAGTAGCCAGTATATTGCAGTATAGTATATAATGCAAGTAGAAAACTACAGTATAGATTATACTGTAACACAAAATTTCTTCCAACATACAATGTGTTGTCATGTACAGCCTATTTTGAGACCGTACAGTATAAGGAAAGTGAGTTCTTTCTTTGAAATATTTAAAATCTCTAATATTAAAACTTCTGGAAACTTGTATTGAGTTACACTTATATATCCTTATAGGATAACAAAATTCCAAAGGTTTTTCTAGAATAAGAATTAACCATAGTTTTAATGTTATGGGAGGTCACAGCAATTGGCTGGACAGGAAATACATGTATGTGTCTTTTCTTTTTTTCTTTTCTTGCTTATCTATCTTAGGCTATATACAATAATAATAGATTATATACTTAATTTTGTGAAACTTTTCACTGTATACTCAATGGAATCTTTTCTCTTTACGGAGGACCAACCCTAGTGCGAGAGTATGTTTTGCAACGTCCGCAGTAAGAACTTCAGCGGAAATGAGCTGTGCAGGAAGCACGCACGCTGCGCAGTCTCCAAGGGTTGATCTCAAGTATTGGGACCCTCAGGTATGTAAGGTGTGTACTAACCTGATTACTGAGGCGTTTGACACCGCTAAGTCAGCGGAGTCAAAGAATGCAGCAAGGGAAAAGCTGCGTGAGTGGGTCCGGGGTTTTCAGAAGAATACCACGGGGCCTCACCTTCCAAGCGAAAAGATGTGGGCCTATCTTATCCCAAGGGCATCTTCGGATGCAGTAATTCCCCAGCCTCACTCAGAGATCCCCTGTGTACAGATTCCGGTAGACTCTGATATCTCGGACGCATTAAAGGACATCTAACTAGACGATAGGATGTCAGAAGTGTCAGAAGACACAGAAAAGGACCTTCTCGCAGAAGGTCAGATAAAGGAGCTGACCCAAGCTCCTGAGACCGAGGAGGAAGAGGTCGACGCGGTGTCGGTCTCGTTGGTTCCTGCCCCATAACCAGTTCCCTCGACATCTTCTGCTATCCCAGAGGAACTGGGAAGGACTCTTTCTTCCATCGGGGAAATGATCCATCAGATGCAGAAGAAGAATGATGAAAAAGAAGCTGCGGTGAAGCTGGAGATGCGTAGACTCGCAGCAGCACATGGGCCTCAGAAGAAGCTTAACGTAAAGGACCTTCCTTTGTGTTTGGATGCAAACCCGTGGCGGTATGCTGAACACATGCCGATGACGACTGGGAAGATTGTCATCTCGGAAAAGCTGTGCTCAAGCCCCATTGAAGAGGTGGAATTCAGGCCCAGCTTGGAGTCATACCCAGACTGTTATGTCCGTCTCAAGAAGGAACCAGCCTCAAAGGAGGAAACGGAGCCAAAGGAGGTCATAGTCTTTGACCATGGTAAAGCACGGGCTTTACTGTCTAGACCTATGAAAGAGAGGGGCTTCACTAACTTGAAGGTACCAGCCTTGAGTAAGAAGCACCCCTCCTTTGTGGCTTCTCCAACCAGAGCCTTCCCCTTTATGGAGAAAGGGTACAAGACAGCCTTAAAGGCTATTGAGGCAGGGAAGCCATGCCCTTCATTGGACGATTACAAGCCTTTATCCCTGACCTTGCCTATGGACCAGAGAGACTGGAGGGACGTCCATCTTACCTTCTCAGTCGGAAAGTTGGAAGCAGATATTGCCGGACGTCAGTTCGGCGAGGACCTTCCAAAGTTGTCTGAATTTCTCTTGCGCAGGGAGCAAGAGACAAAAGAAAGACTTGCTGCATCTATGTCTCTCCAGACTACTCAGGAGACGATGGCAAGCGACCCCAAGAACCAGGAGATGTTTATGGTAGTGGCCAAAACCCATTTGGCCACCGTGACAAACGTCGTTTCTACGTGTTACTAGCAGTAATCAGCATTACGGTGATGATATCTATCGCCGTTAACATCCTTATTTGGCGTAGGTTAAATTGGAGTTTAAACAGAACGTTTTGCCATGTCCAGACAAAATTCCTTATTTAATTCAATTTAAAGCCGTTTGAAACTGGCCCCTTCATTCGCTCAAAGGAGTAAAAATTGTCTTGGAAAAGTGTTGTGCACGAAAAGCAGTTAGTACACTAGTAATATGTAGTTGAAGAGATTATAGAACATTTGAATTTTAAAAACTTTTTAAAATAACATTAAAAAAAAAAATCATTTTTTAGGCACCTAATAAAATATATAAGCCCTAAATGTTAAAATAAAGAATCTATGGGCTTCTAATAAAATATATAAGCCCCAGGAATTCCGTATGACATCTAAGTAACAACTACCACAAATATCCATATTCATGTTAAAGTTTATTTAGCTATCTCAGCACTTAATGATTTATTGTAAACACAACATTAATACCGAAAGGTACTTAGTTCCGTTCTCAGAGACAACTCTTTCTCACAGCTTGGTTGTGTTTATTCTTCATGAAAAATGTTACATTGCTAAGGTTTGGTATTCGCATCCTGTTTATGATATGACTATGGCATATCTCACAATTCTCCTACTTCCACAGTGACCTCTTAGGTCATGTATTTTAAACATTTGATATATATATATATATATATATATATATATATATATATATATATATATATATATATATATATATATATATATATATATATATATATATATATATATATATATATATATATATATATATATATATATATATATATATATATATATATATATATGGGCTCAGGCCATGTCGTCCTAATGGAATTTCCTTTAAAGTAGCTTCCTAGGGTATATTTAACTACAGTGATATTCCCGGAGAATTTTACCTTAAGGTACCCAGAATTCTAACTCCTGGAGCGAATATCCCTAATTTACTCTTATAGGGATATCGCACAATATCAGAGGACATATTCTTGACACGCCACATAGCTATCTTCACCCCGAATAGCGTTAACGCTTCGAGAGGGAAAAGTGGCAAGAAAAGGAAGGGGAGCCGTTATTAAGGTACCTCTCCTCCCCGTTTTGAGTCTGTATATGACGTCATCAACGGCGCCCTGTTATTCCTTATCTCGTAGCCCTGTAGCTCGGTGATTTCCTATGTGCTCTTTCGTATTTTTTGGATTATTCGCAATTATGATGCTTTCACCAGCCTCTTCTACCTCTGGAAATTTGAGTATTCTCTTTACTTTGTATAAATGTAAGCTCTTCCCTGTTTTCAATTGAATCAAAGTGAAATTAATGTAAACAAGAGCTGTTGCCTAACCGGAGGCGTCAAGGACGCTGTTGCTTGCTATGCATGAGTCATTTAGTTAGCCAGAGCGACTTTCTCAGCTTTAATGCTTTAATAAATTTAGCTATTCGGCCTTCCTACTGGGAATTCTTTATATTATGCCGATAGTATTTATCAGTTTCGGCGATTTAGGTAACCGATCCTTGCTTACTCTACGCTTCATAGCCTAGGCGTTTTGCTTTTAGTACTTTCATGCATGATATATAGATTTTCCTAGTGTGTTAACTTCATAGAAGCCTTAGGCATTTATTTATACATGTAAGATATTTATTGAATAAATTACCTCTTCTAAGATAGTATACGAGAGAATTTAGTTGATTTAAGTAATCGATTCTCACCGCGCCTAGGCTAAGAGCTTAAGGGGCTTTAGTATACTTTTGCACACTTCCCAAATTGTTTTTTTTCTCCTCTGGAAGTCTAAGATCAATCCCTTTTCCCTCTGAGTTAGCCTAGGCTTAACCCTAGTCAGTTTTAACTTGAGTTGTATTCAGGTAAAACTATGCTAGGGTGTTTTTGTCCTTGTCCTGTAAGCAGAGTGACTGGTTTTTGAGCTTGATCAGAACATCAGAGTATTTTGTCTGTGGTCTGTAAATCCTTGCAGAGTGAATAGAATTCCTTGGCTAGGTTAGGCTGCAGACATAGGAGGCTAGACCATCCAAGCCACACCTGGAGGTTTCTGTAAGAGATGATTCTTTCACTTTGTGGTTTAGCAGACTAGTCCTGTGGTGTTTAACCCTGAGTCGGAGAATAGAATTCGTCCATTGCTTGGGGAAAAACAGCACCAAACCCCGTTCCTGTATTGTTTGGAGGTGGCAAGGTGCTGTAAACCTCCTTACTGTATTGGACTACCATAGGTTAGGATTAATTTCCTTAGCCACTGGGGATAGCCTTATACTGGAGCGGAGTTTGTTAGGTGAGGTAGGGCAGGCTTTAGGGCCAGCCCTTCCGCATCTTATAGGACCCTCACCCCTCCCACTCTGTCCTTTGGTGATGGCCTAGCCATCACAAACCCTTAGCCACCGTCCTACTATTCTGCTCGCTACTACGATTAGTGGCTGGCAGCCGGGGTGCAGTCAGCTGCCGGCATATTATCTACTGCCAGCCGGCAGAGACTGCAGGCCGGCACCCAGAAATCAGCGATCTGCCGCCCATTAATCCCATAAGTAGTATACCTTGGAATTGTACCCATGTACTAGCCGGCCGGCACTACAGTATATGATTATACAGTAGCCAGTATATTGCAGTATAGTATATAATGCAAGTAGAAAACTACAGTATAGATTATACTGTAACACAAAATTTCTTCCAACATACAATGTGTTGTCATGTACAGCCTATTTTGAGACCGTACAGTATAAGGAAAGTGAGTTCTTTCTTTGAAATATTTAAAATCTCTAATATTAAAACTTCTGGAAACTTGTATTGAGTTACTCTTATATATCCTTATAGGATAACAAAATTCCAAAGGTTTTTCTAGAATAAGAATTAACCATAGTTTTAATGTTATGGGAGGTCACAGCAATTGGCTGGACAGGAAATACATGTATGTGTCTTTCCTTTTTTTCTTTTCTTGCTTATCTATCTTAAGCTATATACAATAATAATAGATTATATACTTAATTTTGTGAAACTTTTCACTGTATACTCAATGGAATCTTTTCTCTTTACAGAGGACCAACCCTAGTGCGAGAGTATGTTTTGCAACGTCCGCAGTAAGAACTTCAGCGGAAATGAGCTGTGCAGGAAGCACGCACGCTGCGCAGTCTCCAAGGGTTGATCTCAAGTATTGGGACCCTCAGGTATGTAAGGTGTGTACTAACCTGATTACTGAGGCGTTTGACACCGCTAAGTCAGCGGAGTCAAAGAATGCAGCAAGGGAAAAGCTGCGTGAGTGGGTCCGGGGTTTTCAGAAGAATACCACGAGGCCTCACCTTCCAAGCGAAAAGATGTGGGCCTATCTTATCCCAAGGGCATCTTCGGATGCAGTAATTCCCCAGCCTCACTCAGAGATCCCCTGTGTACAGATTCCGGTAGACTCTGATATCTCGGACGCATTAAAGGACATCTAACTAGACGATAGGATGTCAGAAGTGTCAGAAGACACAGAAAAGGACCTTCTCGCAGAAGGTCAGATAAAGGAGCTGACCCAAGCTCCTGAGACCGAGGAGGAAGATGTCGACGTGGTGTCGGTCTCGTTGGTTCCTGCCCCATAACCAGTTCCCTCGACATCTTCTGCTATCCCAGAGGAACTGGGAAGGACTCTTTCTTCCATCGGGGAAATGATCCATCAGATGCAGAAGAAGAATGATGAAAAAGAAGCTGCGGTGAAGCTGGAGATGCATAGACTCGCAGCAGCACATGGGCCTCAGAAGAAGCTTAACGTAAAGGACCTTCCTTTGTGTTTGGATGCAAACCCGTGGCGGTATGCTGAACACATGCCGATGACGACTGGGAAGATTGTCATCTCGGAGAAGCTGTGCTCAAGCCCCATTGAAGAGGTGGAATTCTGGCCCAGCTTGGAGTCATACCCAGACTGTTATGTCCGTCTCAAGAAGGAACCAGCCTCAAAGGAGGAAACGGAGCCAAAGGAGGTCATAGTCTTTGACCATGGTAAAGCACGGGCTTTACTGTCTAGACCTATGAAAGAGAGGGGCTTCACTAACTTGAAGGTACCAGCCTTGAGTCAGAAGCACCCCTCCTTTGTGGCTTCTCCAACCAGAGCCTTCCCCTTTATGGAGAAAGGGTACAAGACAGCCTTAAAGGCTATTGAGGCAGGGAAGCCATGCCCTTCATTGGACGAGTACAAGCCTTTATCCCTGACCTTGCCTATGGACCAGAGAGACTGGAGGGACGTCCATATTACCTTCTCAGTCGGAAAGTTGGAAGCAGATATTGCCGGACGTCAGTTCGGCGAGGACCTTCCAAAGTTGTCTGAATTTCTCTTGCGCAGGGAGCAAGAGACAAAAGAAAGACTTGCTGCATCTATGTCTCTCCAGACTACTCAGGAGACGATGGCAAGCGACCCCAAGAACCAGGAGATGTTTATGGTAGTGGCCAAAACCCATTTGGCCACCGTGACAAACGTTTTTTCTACGTGTTACTAGCAGTAATCAGCATTACGGTGATGATATCTATCGCCGTTAACATCCTTATTTGGCGTAGGTCAAATTGGAGTTTAAACAGAACGTTTTGCCATGTCCAGACAAAATTCCTTATTTAATTCAATTTAAAGCCGTTTGAAACTGGCCCCTTCATTCGCTCAAAGGAGTAAAAATTGTCTTGGAAAAGTGTTGTGCACGAAAAGCAGTTAGTACACTAGTAATATGTAGTTGATGAGATTATAGAACATTTGAATTTTAAAAACTTTTTAAAATAACATTAAAAAAAAAAAATCATTTTTTAGGCACCTAATAAAATATATAAGCCCTAAATGTTAAAATAAAGAATCTATGGGCTTCTAATAAAATATATAAGCCCCAGGAATTCCGTATGACATCTAAGTAACAACTACCACAAATATCCATATTCATGTTAAAGTTTATTTAGCTATCTCAGCACATAATGATTCAATGTAAACACAACATTAATACCGAAAGGTACTTAGTTCCGTTCTCAGAGACAACTCTTTCTCACAGCTTGGTTGTGTTTATTCTTCATGAAAAATGTTACATTGCTAAGGTTTGGTATTCGCATCCTGTTTATGATATGACTATGGCATATCTCACAATTCTCCTACTTCCACAGTGACCTCTTAGGTCATGTATTTTAAACATGTGATATATATATGTATATATATATATATATATATATATATATATATATATATATATATATATATATATATATATATATATATATATATATATATATATATATATATATATATATATATATATACTGTATATATTCAGCCAAGGCCACAGGAAAAATAAAAGAATGTATACCGAGCGCTTTCGTGTTATTTCAACACATTTTCGAGGTACAATGCTAAAAACACAGAGAATATCTAACAAAGTAAACTGAAAAGAATGAAAACAAGTATTTAAAGTCAGGTTAAAACTAGTACAGCAGATACAGAACAGTTCAACAGGTGATTAAAAAGAAACAATCTTACAAATCTCGTTAACAACAAATGGGTCCAGTTTGTACATACCCTGGCTTACATTCATTAAGTCACTGTGATATTTGATAAAAGCAGATTCAATTATATTCCTACGGGTTATATTATTACAATATAAAACAACTTTTGCCCCCTTCCAATAAATCATGTGATTAAAATTATTAATGTGTAAAAACAAAGCATTCGAAATTTGTCCCGTTCTCACACTATATTTGTGTTGTTTAATTCTGGTGTCCAGTCCCTTCCCAGATTGTCCTAGATAAAAACAATTGCAGTTCATGCAAGGAACCCTGTAAATGCAGCCCTGAGAAACTTTGGGAGAATTCCTTATTAGTATGCTCTTCAGTGTATTTGAAAATTTAAAAACAACATTAATATTAAAATTCTTGCAAAAACTCGGAACCCTCCGTAAGAGGTCATTATATGGTAAAACGAGCACATTATCATTATTAAAAGCCATTCTCGGAGTTACAGAATAAAACGTTCTTTGTGCTTTTTGTAAAGCACATTCAATAAAATATCTAGGGTATTTCAATTTCTCCGATATATTGAAGATATTTTCAAACTCTTCCTGAAGAAATTCCGGGCTGCAGATACGTAAGGCTCTTAAAAACATAGAAGAAAAAGTAGCCTTCTTAACTTGATTACTATGGTTGGAATAATAGTGAATATAGGAATTTACGTTTGTAGGTTTTCTATACACTGAGTATTTGAAGCCATTTAGAGTACGGTGAACATTTACATCCAAAAATGAAAGACAACCATCACGTTCTTCTTCACAAGTGAAATTAATGGAAGGTACCAAATTATTCAGTTCAGAGAGAAATGCATTTACATTTTCGGTTAGAGGCCATATGCAAAAAATATCATCAACATACCTATACCACAGAACACCATAAGGCAAAATATTAGGTAAAAATCTTGTTTCAAAAAACTCCATATATAAATTACTTAAAACAGGCGAAAGAGGATTTCCCATTGCCATACCAAACTTTTGTGTATAGAATTTGTCATCAAAAGTAAAAACAGAATCACAAATGCAGAGTTTAACCAGTTCTAAAATATTATGAACTGCAATTGTTTTTATCTAGGACAATCTGGGAAGGGACTGGACACCAGAATTAAACAACACAAATATAGTGTGAGAACGGGACAAATTTCGAATGCTTTGTTTTTACACATTAATAATTTTAATCACATGATTTATTGGAAGGGGGCAAAAGTTGTTTTATATTGTAATAATATAACCCGTAGGAATATAATTGAATCTGCTTTTATCAAATATCACAGTGACTTAATGAATGTAAGCCAGGGTATGTACAAACTGGACCCATTTGTTGTTAACGAGATTTGTAAGATTGTTTCTTTTTAATCACCTGTTGAACTGTTCTGTATCTGCTGTACTAGTTTTAACCTGACTTTAAATACTTGTTTTCATTCTTTTCAGTTTACTTTGTTAGATATTCTCTGTGTTTTTAGCATTGTACCTCGAAAATGTGTTGAAATAACACGAAAGCGCTCGGTATACCTTCTTTTATTTTTCCTGTGGCCTTGGCTGAATATATTGTCACGCGCTATTTAGTGACTTATAAGCATATATATATATATATATATATATATATATATATATATATATATATATATATATATATATATATATATATATATATATATATATATGGGCTCAGGCCATGTCGTCCTAATGGAATTTCCTTTAAAGTAGCTTCCTAGGGTATATTTAACTACAGTGATATTCCCAGAGAATTTTACCTTAAGGTACCCAGAATTCTAACTCCTGGAGCGAATATCCCTAATTTACTCTTATAGGGATATCGCACAATATCAGAGGACATATTCTTGACACGCCACATAGCTATCTTCACCCCGAATAGCGTTAACGCTTCGAGAGGGAAAAGTGGCAAGAAAAGGAAGGGGAGCCGTTATTAAGGTACCTCTCCTCCCCGTTTTGAGTCTGTATATGACGTCATCAACGGCGCCCTGTTATTCCTTATCTCGTAGCCCTGTAGCTCGGTGATTTCCTATGTGCTCTTTCGTATTTTTTGGATTATTCGCAATTATGATGCTTTCACCAGCCTCTTCTACCTCTGGAAATTTGAGTATTATCTTTACTTTGTATAAATGTAAGCTCTTCCCTGTTTTCAATTGAATCAAAGTGAAATTAATGTAAACAAGAGCTGTTGCCTAACCGGAGGCGTCAAGGACGCTGTTGCTCGCTATGCATGAGTCATTTAGTTAGCCAGAGCGACTTTCTCAGCTTTAATGCTTTAATAAATTTAGCTATTCGGCCTTCCTACTGGGAATTCTTTATATTATGCCGATAGTATTTATCAGTTTCGGCGATTTAGGTAACCGATCCTTGCTTACGCTACGCTTCATAGCCTAGGCGTTTTGCTTTTAGTACTTTCATGCATGATATATAGATTTTCCTAGTGTGTTGATTTCATAGAAGCCTTAGGCATTTATTTATACATGTAAGATATTTACTGAATAAATTACCTCTTCTAAGATAGTATACGAGAGAATTTAGTTGATTTAAGTAATCGATTCTCACCGCGCCTAGGCTAAGAGCTTAAGGGGCTTTAGTATACTTTTGCACACTTCCCAAATTGTTTTTTTCTCCTCTGGAAGTCTAAGATCAATCCCTTTTCCCTCTGAGTTAGCCTAGGCTTAACCCTAGTCAGTTTTAACTTGAGTTGTATTCAGGTAAAACTATGCTAGGGTGTTTTTGTCCTTGTCCTGTAAGCAGAGTGACTGGTTTTTGGGCTTGGTCAGAACATCAGAGTATTTTGTCTGTGGTCTGTAAATCCTTGCAGAGTAAATAGAATTCCTTGGCTAGGTTAGGCTGCAGACATAGGAGGCTAGACCATCCAAGCCACACCTGGAGGTTTCTGTAAGAGATGATTCTTTCTCTTTGTAGTTTAGAGGACTAGTCCTGTGCTGTTTAACCCTGAGTCGGAGAATAGAATTCGTCCATTGCTTGGGGAAAAACAGCACCAAACCCCGTTCCTGAATTGTTTGGAGGTGGCAAGGTGCTGTAAACCTCCTTACTGTATTGGACTACCATAGGTTAGGATTAATTTCCTTAGCCACTGGGGATAGCCTTATACTGGAGCGGAGTTTGTTAGGTGAGGTAGGGCAGGCTTTAGGGCCAGCCCTTCCGCATCTTATAGGACCCTCACCCCTCCCACTCTGTCCTTTGGTGATGGCCTAGCCATCACAAACCCTTAGCCACCGTCCTACTATTCTGCTCGCTACTACGATTAGTGGCTGGCAGCCGGGGTGCAGTCAGCTGCCGGCATATTATCTACTGCCAGCCGGCAGAGACTGCAGGCCGGCACCCAGAAATCAGCGATCTGCCACCCATTAATCCCAAAAGTAGTATACCTTGGAATTGTACCCATGTACTAGCCGGCCGGCACTACAGTATATGATTATACAGTAGCCAGTATATTGCAGTATAGTATATAATGCAAGTAGAAAACTACAGTATAGATTATACTGTAACACAAAATTTCTTCCAACATACAATGTGTTGTCATGTACAGCCTATTTTGAGACCGTACAGTATAAGGAAAGTGAGTTCTTTCTTTGAAATATTTAAAATCTCTAATATTAAAACTTCTGGAAACTTGTGTTGAGTTACACTTATATATCCTTATAGGATAACAAAATTCCAAAGGTTTTTCTAGAATAAGAATTAACCATAGTTTTAATGTTATGGGAGGTCACAGCAATTGGCTGGACAGGAAATACATGTATGTGTCTTTCCTTTTTTTCTTTTCTTGCTTATCTATCTTAGGCTATATACAATAATAATAGATTATATACTTAATTTTGTGAAACTTTTCACTGTATACTCAATGGAATCTTTTCTCTTTACGTAGGACCAACCCTAGTGCGAGAGTATGTTTTGCAACGTCCGCAGTAAGAACTTCAGCGGAAATGAGCTGTGCAGGAAGCACGCACGCTGCGCAGTCTCCAAGGGTTGATCTCAAGTATTGGGACCCTCAGGTATGTAAGGTGTGTACTAACCTGATTACTGAGGCGTTTGACACCGCTAAGTCAGCGGAGTCAAAGAATGCAGCAAGGGAAAAGCTGCGTGAGTGGGTCCGGGGTTTTCAGAAGAATACCACGGGGCCTCACCTTCCAAGCGAAAAGATGTGGGCCTATCTTATCCCAAGGGCATCTTCGGATGCAGTAATTCCCCAGCCTCACTCAGAGATCCCCTGTGTACAGATTCCGGTAGACTCTGATATCTCGGACGCATTAAAGGACATCTAACTAGACGATAGGATGTCAGAAGTGTCAGAAGACACAGAAAAGGACCTTCTCGCAGAAGGTCAGATAAAGGAGCTGACCCAAGCTCCTGAGACCGAGGAGGAAGAGGTCGACGCGGTGTCGGTCTCGTTAGTTCCTGCCCCATAACCAGTTCCCTCGACATCTTCTGCTATCCCAGAGGAACTGGGAAGGACTCTTTCTTCCATCGGGGAAATGATCCATCAGATGCAGAAAAAGAATGATGAAAAAGAAGCTGCGGTGAAGCTGGAGATGCGTAGACTTGCAGCAGCACATGGGCCTCAGAAGAAGCTTAACTTAAAGGACCTTCCTTTGTGTTTGGATGCAAACCCGTGGCGGTATGCTGAACACATGCCGATGACGACTGGGAAGATTGTCATCTCGGAGAAGCTGTGCTCAAGCCCCATTGAAGAGGTGGAATTCTGGCCCAGCTTGGAGTCATACCCAGACTGTTATGTCCGTCTCAAGAAGGAACCAGCCTCAAAGGAGGAAACGGAGCCAAAGGAGGTCATAGTCTTTGACCATGGTAAAGCACGGGCTTTACTGTCTAGACCTATGAAAGAGAGGGGCTTCACTAACTTGAAGGTACCAGCCTTGAGTAAGAAGCACCCCTCCTTTGTGGCTTCTCCAACCAGAGCCTTCCCCTTTATGGAGAAAGGGTACAAGACAGCCTTAAAGGCTATTGAGGTAGGGAAGCCATGCCCTTCATTGGACGAGTACAAGCCTTTATCCCTGACCTTGCCTATGGACCAGAGAGACTGGAGGGACGTCCATCTTACCTTCTCAGTCGGAAAGTTGGAAGCAGATATTGCCGGACGTCAGTTCGGCGAGGACCTTCCAAAGTTGTCTGAATTTCTCTTGCGCAGGGAGCAAGAGACAAAAGAAAGACTTGCTGCATCTATGTCTCTCCAGACTACTCAGGAGACGATGGCAAGCGACCCCAAGAACCAGGAGATGTTTATGGTAGTGGCCAAAACCCATTTGGCCACCGTGACAAACGTCGTTTCTACGTGTTACTAGCAGTAATCAGCCTTACGGTGATGATATCTATCGCCGTTAACATCCTTATTTGGCGTAGGTTAAATTGGAGTTTAAACAGAACGTTTTGCCATGTCCAGACAAAATTCCTTATTTAATTCAATTTAAAGCCGTGTGAAACTGGCCCCTTCATTCGCTCAAAGGAGTAAAAATTGTCTTGGAAAAGTGTTGTGCACGAAAAGCAGTTAGTACACTAGTAATATGTAGTTGAAGAGATTATAGAACATTTGAATTTCAAAAACTTTTTAAAATAACATTTTTAAAAAAAATCATTTTTTAGGCACCTAATAAAATATATAAGCCCTAAATGTTAAAATAAAGAATCTATGGGCTTCTAATAAAATATATAAGCCCCAGGAATTCCGTATGACATCTAAGTAACAACTACCACAAATATCCATATTCATGTTAAAGTTTATTTAGCTATCTCAGCACTTAATGATTTATTGTAAACACAACATTAATACCGAAAGGTACTTAGTTCCGTTCTCAGAGACAACTCTTTCTCACAGCTTGGTTGTGTTTATTCTTCATGAAAAATGTTACATTGCTAAGGTTTGGTATTCGCATCCTGTTTATGATATGACTATGGCATATCTCACAATTCTCCTACTTCCACAGTGACCTCTTAGGTCATGTATTTTAAACATGTGATATATATATATATATATATATATATATATATATATATATATATATATATATATATATATATATATATATATATATATATATATATATATATATATATATATATATATATATATATATATATATATATATATATATATATATATATATATATATATATATATATATATGGGCTCAGGCCATGTCGTCCTAATGGAATTTCCTTTAAAGTAGCTTCCTAGGGTATATTTAACTACAGTGATATTCCCAGAGAATTTTACCTTAAGGTACCCAGAATTCTAACTCCTGGAGCGAATATCCCTAATTTACTCTTATAGGGATATCGCACAATATCAGAGGACATATTCTTGACACGCCACATAGCTATCTTCACCCCGAATAGCGTTAACGCTTCGAGAGGGAAAAGTGGCAAGAAAAGGAAGGGGAGCCGTTATTAAGGTACCTCTCCTCCCCGTTTTGAGTCTGTATATGACGTCATCAACGGCGCCCTGTTATTCCTTATCTCGTAGCCCTGTAGCTCGGTGATTTCCTATGTGCTCTTTCGTATTTTTTGGATTATTCGTAATTATGATGCTTTCACCAGCCTCTTCTACCTCTGGAAATTTGAGTATTATCTTTACTTTGTATAAATGTAAGCTCTTCCCTGTTTTCAATTGAATCAAAGTGAAATTAATGTAAACAAGAGCTGTTGCCTAACCGGAGGCGTCAAGGACGCTTTTGCTCGCTATGCATGAGTCATTTAGTTAGCCAGAGCGACTTTCTCAGCTTTAATGCTTTAATAAATTTAGCTATTCGGCCTTCCTACTGGGAATTCTTTATATTATGCCGATAGTATTTATCAGTTTCGGCGATTTAGGTAACCGATCCTTGCTTACGCTACGCTTCATAGCCTAGGCGTTTTGCTTTTAGTACTTTCATGCATGATATATAGATTTTCCTAGTGTGTTAATTTCATAGAAGCCTTAGGCATTTATTTATACATGTAAGATATTTACTGAATAAATTACCTCTTCTAAGATAGTATACGAGAGAATTTAGTTGATTTAAGTAATCGATTCTCACCGCGCCTAGGCTGAGAGCTTAAGGGGCTTTAGTATACTTTTGCACACTTCCCAAATTGTTTTTTTCTCCTCTGGAAGTCTAAGATCAATCCCTTTTCCCTCTGAGTTAGCCTAGGCTTAACCCTAGTCAGTTTTAACTTGAGTTGTATTCAGGTAAAACTATGCTAGGGTGTTTTTGTCCTTGTCCTGTAAGCAGAGTGACTGGTTTTTGGGCTTGGTCAGAACTTCATAGTATTTTGTCTGTGGTCTGTAAATCCTTGCAGAGTGAATAGAATTCCTTGGCTAGGTTAGGCTGCAGACATAGGAGGCTAGACCATCCAAGCCACACCTGGAGGTTTCTGTAAGAGATGATTCTTTCTCTTTGTGGTTTAGCAGACTAGTCCTGTGCTGTTTAACCCTGAGTCGGAGAATAGAATTCGTCCATTGCTTGGGGAAAAACAGCACCAAACCCCGTTCCTGTATTGTTTGGAGGTGG
The DNA here is from genome assembly GCF_036898095.1 of Palaemon carinicauda. NCBI lineage: Eukaryota > Metazoa > Arthropoda > Malacostraca > Decapoda > Palaemonidae > Palaemon > Palaemon carinicauda. The sequence goes on along the minus strand of NC_090725.1, from coordinate 321,353,113 downwards.
CAAGGTGCTGTAAACCTCCTTACTGTATTGGACTACCATAGGTTAGGATTAATTTCCTTAGCCACTGGGGATAGCCTTATACTGGAGCGGAGTTTGTTAGGTGAGGTAGGGCAGGCTTTAGGGCCAGCCCTTCCGCATCTTATAGGACCCTCACCCCTCCCACTCTGTCCTTTGGTGATGGCCTAGCCATCACAAACCCTTAGCCACCGTCCTACTATTCTGCTCACTACTACGATTAGTGGCTGGCAGCCGGGGTGCAGTCAGCTGCCGGCATATTATCTACTGCCAGCCGGCAGAGACTGCAGGCCGGCACCCAGAAATCAGCGATCTGCCGCCCATTAATCCCAAAAGTAGTATACCTTGGAATTGTACCCATGTACTAGCCGGCCGGCACTACAGTATATGATTATACAGTAGCCAGTATATTGCAGTATAGTATATAATGCAAGTAGAAAACTACAGTATAGATTATACTGTAACACAAAATTTCCTCCAACATACAATGTGTTGTCATGTACAGCCTATTTTGAGACCGTACAGTATAAGGAAAGTGAGTTCTTTCTTTGAAATATTTAAAATCTCTAATATTAAAACTTCTGGAAACTTGTGTTGAGTTACACTTATATATCCTTATAGGATAAAAAAATTCCAAAGGTTTTTCTAGAATAAGAATTAACCATAGTTTTAATGTTATGGGAGGTCACAGCAATTGGCTGGACAGGAAATACATGTATGTGTCTTTCCTTTTTTTCTTTTCTTGCTTATCTATCTTAAGCTATATACAATAATAATAGATTATATACTTAATTTTGTGAAACTTTTCACTGTATACTGAATGGAATCTTTTCTCTTTACGGAGGACCAACCCTAGTGCGAGAGTATGTTTTGCAACGTCCGCAGTAAGAACTTCAGCGGAAATGAGCTGTGCAGGAAGCACGCACGCTGCGCAGTCTCCAAGGGTTGATCTCAAGTATTGGGACCCTCAGGTATGTAAGGTGTGTACTAACCTGATTACTGAGGCGTTTGACACCGCTAAGTCAGCGGAGTCAAAGAATGCAGCAAGGGAAAAGCTGCGTGAGTGGGTCCGGGGTTTTCAGAAGAATACCACGGGGCCTCACCTTCCAAGCGAAAAGATGTGGGCCTATCTTATCCCAAGGGCATCTTCGGATGCAGTAATTCCCCAGCCTCACTCAGAGATCCCCTGTGTACAGATTCCGGTAGACTGTGATATCTCGGACGCATTAAAGGATATCCAACTAGACGATAGGATGTGAGAAGTGTCAGAAGACACAGAAAAGGACCTTCTCGCAGAAGGTCAGATAAAGGAGCTGACCCAAGCTCCTGAGACCGAGGAGGAAGAGGTCGATGCGGTGTCGGTCTCGTTGGTTCCTGCCCCATAACCAGTTCCCTCGACATCTTCTGCTATCCCAGAGGAACTGGGAAGGACTCTTTCTTCCATCGGGGAAATGATCCATCAGATGCAGAAGAAGAATGATGAAAAAGAAGCTGCGGTGAAGCTGGAGATGCGTAGACTCGCAGCAGCACATGGGCCTCAGAAGAAGCTTAACGTAAAGGACCTTCCTTTGTGTTTGGATGCAAACCCGTGGCGGTATGCTGAACACATGCCGATGACGACTGGGAAGATTGTCATCTCGGAGAAGCTGTGCTCAAGCCCCATTGAAGAAGTGGAATTCTGGCCCAGCTTGGAGTCATACCCAGACTGTTATGTCCGTCTCAAGAAGGAACCAGCCTCAAAGGAGGAAACGGAGCCAAAGGAGGTCATAGTCTTTGACCATGGTAAAGCACGGGCTTTACTGTCTAGACCTATGAAAGAGAGGGGCTTCACTAACTTGAATGTACCAGCCTTGAGTAAGAAGCACCCCTCCTTTGTGGCTTCTCCAACCAGAGCCTTCCCCTTTATGGAGAAAGGGTACAAGACAGCCTTAAAGGCTATTGAGGCAGGGAAGCCATGCCCTTCATTGGACGAGTACAAGCCTTTATCCCTGACCTTGCCTATGGACCAGAGAGACTAGAGGGACGTCCATCTTACCTTCTCAGTCGGAAAGTTGGAAGCAGATATTGCCGGACGTCAGTTCGGCGAGGACCTTCCAAAGTTGTCTGAATTTCTCTTGCGCAGGGAGCAAGAGACAAAAGAAAGACTTGCTGCATCTATGTCTCTCCAGACTACTCAGGAGACGATGGCAAGCGACCCCAAGAACCAGGAGATGTTCATGGTAGTGGCCAAAACCCATTTGGCCACCGTGACAAACGTCGTTTCTACGTGTTACTAGCAGTAATCAGCATTACGGTGATGATATCTATCGCCGTTAACATCCTTATTTGGCGTAGGTTAAATTGGAGTTTAAACAGAACGTTTTGCCATGTCCAGACAAAATTCCTTATTTAATTCAATTTAAAGCCGTTTGAAACTGGCCCCTTCATTCGCTCAAAGGAGTAAAAATTGTCTTGGAAAAGTGTTGTGCACGAAAAGCAGTTAGTACACTAGTAATATGTAGTTGAAGAGATTATAGAACATTTGAATTTTAAAAACTTTTCAAAATAACATTTAAAAAAAAAATCATTTTTTAGGCACCTAATAAAATATATAAGCCCTAAATGTTAAAATAAAGAATCTATGGGCTTCTAATAAAATATATAAGCCCCAGGAATTCCGTATGACATCTAAGTAACAACTACCACAAATATCCATATTCATGTTAAAGTTTATTTAGCTATCTCAGCACTTAATGATTTATTGTAAACACAACATTAATACCGAAAGGTACTTAGTTCCGTTCTCAGAGACAACTCTTTCTCACAGCTTGGTTGTGTTTATTCTTCATGAAAAATGTTACATTGCTAAGGTTTGGTATTCGCATCCTGTTTATGATATGACTATGGCATATCTCACAATTCCCCTACTTCCACAGTGACCTCTTAGGTCATGTATTTTAAACATGTGATATATATATATATATATATATATATATATATATATATATATATATATATATATATATATATATATATATATATATATATATATATATATATATATATATATATATATATGGGCTCCGGCCATGTCGTCCTAGTGGAATTTCCTTTAAAGTAGCTTCCTAGGGTATATTTAACTACAGTGATATTCCCAGAGAATTTTACCTTAAGGTACCCAGAATTCTAACTCCTGGAGCGAATATCCCTAATTTACTCTTATAGGGATATCGCACAATATCAGAGGACATATTCTTGACACGCCACATAGCTATCTTCACCCCGAATAGCGTTAACGCTTCGAGAGGGAAAAGTGGCAAGAAAAGGAAGGGGAGCCGTTATTAAGGTACCTCTCCTCCCCGTTTTGAGTCTGTATATGACGTCATCAACGGCGCCCTGTTATTCCTTATCTCGTAGCCCTGTAGCTCGGTGATTTCCTATGTGCTCTTTCGTATTTTTTAGATTATTCGCAATTATGATGCTTTCACCAGCCTCTTCTACCTCTGGAAATTTGAGTATTATCTTTACTTTGTATAAATGTAAGCTCTTCCCTGTTTTCAATTGAATCAAAGTGAAATTAATGTAAACAAGAGCTGTTGCCTAACCGGAGGCATCAAGGACGCTTTTGCTCGCTATGCATGAGTCATTTAGTTAGCCAGAGCGACTTTCTCAGCTTTAATGCTTTAATAAATTTAGCTATTCAGCCTTCCTACTGGGAATTCTTTATATTATGCCGATAGTATTTATCAGTTTCGGCGATTTAGGTAACCGATCCTTGCTTACGCTATGCTTCATAGCCTAGGCGTTTTGCTTTTAGTACTTTCATGCATGATATATAGATTTTCCTAGTGTGTTAATTTCATAGAAGCCTTAGGCATTTATTTATACATGTAAGATATTTACTGAATAAATTACCTCTTCTAAGATAGTATACGAGAGAATTTAGTTGATTTAAGTAATCGATTCTCACCGCTCCTAGGCTAAGAGCTTAAGGGGCTTTAGTATACTTTTGCACACTTCCCAAATTGTTTTTTTCTCCTCTGGAAGTCTAAGATCAATCCCTTTTCCCTCTGAGTTAGCCTAGGCTTAACCCTAGTCAGTTTTAACTTGAGTTGTATTCAGGTAAAACTATGCTAGGGTGTTTTTGTCCTTGTCCTGTAAGCAGAGTGACTGGATTTTGGGCTTGGTCAGAACATCAGAGTATTTTGTCTGTGGTCTGTAAATCCTTGCAGAGTGAATAGAATTACTTGGCTAGGTTAGGCTGCAGACATAGGAGGCTAGACCATCCAAGCCACACCTGGAGGTTTCTGTAAGAGATGATTCTTTCTCTTTGTGGTTTAGCAGACTAGTCCTGTGCTGTTTAACCCTGAGTTGGAGAATAGAATTCGTCTATTGCTTGGGGAAAAACAGCACCAAACCCCGTTCCTGTATTGTTTGGAGGTGGCAAGGTGCTGTAAACCTCCTTACTGTATTGGACTACCATAGGTTAGGATTAATTTCCTTAGCCACTGGGGATAGCCTTATACTGGAGCGGAGTTTGTTAGGTGAGGTAGGGCAGGCTTTAGGGCCAGCCCTTCCGCATCTTATAGGACCCTCACCCCTCCCACTCTGTCCTTTGGTGATGGCCTAGCCATCACAAACCCTTAGCCACCGTCCTACTATTCTGCTCACTACTACGATTAGTGGCTGGCAGCCGGGGTGCAGTCAGCTGCCGGCATATTATCTACTGCCAGCCGGCAGAGACTGCAGGCCGGCACCCAGAAATCAGCGATCTGCCGCCCATTAATCCCAAAAGTAGTATACCTTGGAATTGTACCCATGTACTAGCCGGCCGGCACTACAGTATATGATTATACAGTAGCCAGTATATTGCAGTATAGTATATAATGCAAGTAGAAAACTACAGTATAGATTATACTGTAACACAAAATTTCTTCCAACATACAATGTGTTGTCATGTACAGCCTATTTTGAGACCGTACAGTATAAGGAAAGTTAGTTCTTTCTTTGAAATATTTAAAATCTCTAATATTAAAACTTCTGGAAACTTGTGTTGAGTTACACTTATATATCCTTATGTGATAACAAATTTAAAAAGGTTTTTCAAGAATAAGAATTAACCATAGTTTTAATGTTATGGGAGGTCACAGCAATTGGCTGGACAGGAAATACATGTATGTGTCTTTCCTTTTTTTCTTTTCTTGCTTATCTATCTTAAGCTATATACAATAATAATAGATTATATACTTAATTTTGTGAAACTTTTCACTGTATACTCAATGGAATCTTTTCTCTTTACGGAGGACCAACCCTAGTGCGAGAGTATGTTTTGAAACGTCCGCAGTAAGAACTTCAGCGGAAATGAGCTGTGCAGGAAGCACGCACGCTGCGCAGTCTCCAAGGGTTGATCTCAAGTATTGGGACCCTCAGGTATGTAAGGTGTGTACTAACCTGATTACTGAGGCGTTTGACACCCCTAAGTCGGCGGAGTCAAAGAATGCAGCAAGGGAAAAGCTGCGTGAGTGGGTCCGGGGTTTTCAGAAGAATACCACGGGGCCTTACCTTCCAAGCGAAAAGATGTGGGCCTATCTTATCCCAAGGGCATCTTCGGATGCAGTAATTCCCCAGCCTCACTCAGAGATCCCCTGTGTACAGATTCCGGTAGACTCTGATATCTCGGACGCATTAAAGGACATCCAACTAGACGATAGGATGTCAGAAGTGTCAGAAGACACAGAAAAGGACCTTCTCGCAGAAGGTCAGATAAAGGAGCTGACCCAAGCTCCTGAGACCGAGGAGGAAGAGGTCGACGCGGTGTCGGTCTCGTTGGTTCCTGCCCCATAACAAGTTCCCTCGACATCTTCTGCTATCCCAGAGGAACTGGGAAGGACTCTTTCTTCCATCGGGGAAATGATCCATCAGATGCAGAAGAAGAATGATGAAAAAGAAGCTGCGGTGAAGCTGGAGATGCGTAGACTCGCAGCAGCACATGGGCCTCAGAAGAAGCTTAACGTAAAGGACCTTCCTTTGTGTTTGGATGCAAACCCGTGGCGGTATGCTGAACACATGCAGATGACGACTGGGAAGATTGTCATCTCGGAGAAGCTGTGCTCAAGCCCCATTGAAGAAGTGGAATTCTGGCCCAGCTTGGAGTCATACCCAGACTGTTATGTCCGTCTCAAGAAGGAACCAGCCTCAAAGGAGGAAACGGAGCCAAAGGAGGTCATAGTCTTTGACCATGGTAAAGCACGGGCTTTACTGTCTAGACCTATGAAAGAGAGGGGCTTCACTAACTTGAAGGTACCAGCCTTGAGTAAGAAGCACCCCTCCTTTGTGGCTTCTCCAACCAGAGCCTTCCCCTTTATGGAGAAAGGGTACAAGACAGCCTTAAAGGCTATTGAGGCAGGGAAGCCATGCCCTTCATTGGACGAGTACAAGCCTTTATCCCTGACCTTGCCTATGGACCAGAGAGACTGGAGGGACGTCCATCTTACCTTCTCAGTCGGAAAGTTGGAAGCAGATATTGCCGGACGTCAGTTCTGCGAGGACCTTCCAAAGTTGTCTGAATTTCTCTTGCGCATGGAGCAAGAGACAAAAGAAAGACTTGCTGCATCTATGTCTCTCCAGACTACTCAGGAGACGATGGCAAGCGACCCCAAGAACCAGGAGATGTTTATGGTAGTGGCCAAAACCCATTTGGCCACTGTGACCAACGTCGTTTCTACGTGTTACTAGCAGTAATCAGCATTACGATGATAATATCTATCGCCGTTAACATCCTTATTTGGCGTAGGTTAAATTGGAGTTTAAACAGAACGTTTTGCCATGTCCAGACAAAATTCCTTATTTAATTCAATTTAAAGCCGTTTGAAACTGGCCCCTTCATTCGCTCAAAGGAGTAAAAATTGTCTTGGAAAAGTGTTGTGCACGAAAAGCAGTTAGTACACTAGTAATATGTAGTTGAAGAGATTATAGAACATTTGAATTTTAAAAACTTTTCAAAATAACATTTAAAAAAAAAATCATTTTTTAGGCACCTAATAAAATATATAAGCCCTAAATGTTAAAATAAAGAATCTATGGGCTTCTAATAAAATATATAAGCCCCAGGAATTCCGTATGACATCTAAGTAACAACTACCACAAATATCCATATTCATGTTAAAGTTTATTTAGCTATCTCAGCACTTAATGATTTATTGTAAACACAACATTAATACCGAAAGGTACTTAGTTCCGTTCTCAGAGACAACTCTTTCTCACAGTTTGGTTGTGTTTATTCTTCATGAAAAATGTTACATTGCTAAGGTTTGGTATTCGCATCCTGTTTATGATATGACTATGGCATATCTCACACTTCTCCTACTTCCACAGTGACCTCTTAGGTCATGTATTTTAAACATGTGATATATATATATATATATATATATATATATATATATATATATATATATATATATATATATATATATATATATATATATATATATATATATATATATATATATATATATATATATATATATATATATATATATATATATATATATATATATATATATATATATATATATATATATATATATGGGCTCAGGCCATGTCGTCCTAATGGAATTTCCTTTAAAGTAGCTTCCTAGGGTATATTTAACTACAGTGATATTCCCAGAGAATTTTACCTTAAGGTACCCAGAATTCTAACTCCTGGAGCGAATATCCCTAATTTACTCTTATAGGGATATCGCACAATATCAGAGGACATATTCTTGACACGCCACATAGCTATCTTCACCCCGAATAGCGTTAACGCTTCGAGAGGGAAAAGTGGCAAGAAAAGGAAGGGGAGCCGTTATTAAGGTACCTCTCCTCCCCGTTTTGAGTCTGTATATGACGTCATCAACGGCGCCCTGTTATTCCTTATCTCGTAGCCCTGTAGCTCGGTGATTTCCTATGTGCTCTTTCGTATTTTTTGGATTATTCGCAATTATGATGCTTTCACCAGCCTCTTCTACCTCTGGAAAATTGAGTATTATCTTTAATTTGTATAAATGTAAGCTCTTCCCTGTTTTCAATTGAATCAAAGTGAAATTATTGTAAACAAGAGCTGTTGCCTAACCGGAGGCGTCAAGGACGCTGTTGCTCGCTATGCATGAGTCATTTAGTTAGCCAGAGCGACTTTTTCAGCTTTAATGCTTTAATAAATTTAGCTATTCGGCCTTCCTACTGGGAATTCTTTATATTATGCCGATAGTATTTATCAGTTTCGGCGATTTAGGTAACCGATCCTTGCTTACGCTACGCTTCATAGCCTAGGCGTTTTGCTTTTAGTACTTTCATGCATGATATATAGATTTTCCTAGTGTGTTAATTTCATAGAAGCCTTAGGCATTTATTTATACATGTAAGATATTTACTGAATAAATTACCTCTTCTAAGATAGTATACGAGAGAATTTAGTTGATTTAAGTAATCGATTCTCACCGCGCCTAGGCTAAGGGCTTAAGGGGCTTTAGTATACTTTTGCACACTTCCCAAATTGGTTTTTTCTCCTCTGGAAGTCTAAGACCAATCCCTTTTCCCTCTGAGTTAGCCTAGGCTTAACCCTAGTCAGTTTTAACTTGAGTTGTATTCAGGTAAAACTATGCTAGGGTGTTTTTGTCCTTGTCCTGTAAGCAGAGTGACTGGTTTTTGGGCTTGGTCAGAACATCAGAGTATTTTGTCTGTGGTCTGTAAATCCTTGCAGAGTGAATAGAATTCCTTGGCTAGGTTAGGCTGCAGACATAGGAGGCTAGACCATCCAAGCCACACCTGGAGGTTTCTGTAAGAGATGACTCTTTCTCTTTGTGGTTTAGCAGACTAGTCCTGTGCTGTTTAACCCTGAGTCGGAGAATAGAATTCGTCCATTGCTTGGGGAAAAACAGCACCAAACCCCGTTCCTGTATTGTTTGGAGGTGGCAAGGTGCTGTAAACCTCCTTACTGTATTGGACTACCATAGGTTAGGATTAATTTCCTTAGCCACTGGGGATAGCCTTATACTGGAGCGGAGTTTGTTAGGTGAGGTAGGGCAGGCTTTAGGGCCAGCCCTTCCGCATCTTATAGGACCCTCACCCCTCCCACTCTGTCCTTTTGTGATGGCCTAGCCATCACAAACCCTTAGCCACCGTCCTACTATTCTGCTCGCTACTACGATTAGTGGCTGGCAGCCGGGTTGCAGTCAGCTGCCGGCATATTATCTACTGCCAGCCGGCAGAGACTGCAGGCCGGCACCCAGAAATCAGCGATCTGCCGCCCATTAATCCCAAAAGTAGTATACCTTGGAATTGTACCCATGTACTAGCCGGCCGACACTACAGTATATGATTATACAGTAGCCAGTATATTGCAGTATAGTATATAATGCAAGTAGAAAACTACAGTATAGATTATACTGTAACACAAAATTTCTTCCAACATACAATGTGTTGTCATGTACAGCCTATTTTGAGACCGTACAGTATAAGGAAAGTTAGTTCTTTCTTTGAAATATTTAAAATCTCTAATATTAAAACTTCTGGAAACTTGTGTTGAGTTACACTTATATATCCTTATGTGATAAAAAAATTAAAAAGGTTTTTCAAGAATAAGAATTAACCATAGTTTTAATGTTATGGGAGGTCACAGCAATTGGCTGGACAGGAAATACATGTATGTGTCTTTCCTTTTTTTCTTTTCTTGCTTATCTATCTTAAGCTATATACAATAATAATAGATTATATACTTAATTTTGTGAAACTTTTCACTGTATACTCAATGGAATCTTTTCTCTTTACGGAGGACCAACCCTAGTGCGAGAGTATGTTTTGAAACGTCCGCAGTAAGAACTTCAGCGGAAATGAGCTGTGCAGGAAGCACGCACGCTGCGCAGTCTCCAAGGGTTGATCTCAAGTATTGGGACCCTCAGGTATGTAAGGTGTGTACTAACCTGATTACTGAGGCGTTTGACACCCCTAAGTCGGCGGAGTCAAAGAATGCAGCAAGGGAAAAGCTGCGTGAGTGGGTCCGGGGTTTTCAGAAGAATACCACGGGGCCTTACCTTCCAAGCGAAAAGATGTGGGCCTATCTTATCCCAAGGGCATCTTCGGATGCAGTAATTCCCCAGCCTCACTCAGAGATCCCCTGTGTACAGATTCCGGTAGACTCTGATATCTCGGACGCATTAAAGGACATCCAACTAGACGATAGGATGTGAGAAGTGTCAGAAGACACAGAAAAGGACCTTCTCGCAGAAGGTCAGATAAAGGAGCTGACCCAAGCTCCTGAGACCGAGGAGGAAGAGGTCGACGCGGTGTCGGTCTCGTTGGTTCCTGCCCCATAACAAGTTCCCTCGACATTTTCTGCTATCCCAGAGGAACTGGGAAGGACTCTTTCTTCCATCGGGGAAATGATCCATCAGATGCAGAAGAAGAATGATGAAAAAGAAGCTGCGGTGAAGCTGGAGATGCGTAGACTCGCAGCAGCACATGGGCCTCAGAAGAAGCTTAACGTAAAGGACCTTCCTTTGTGTTTGGATGCAAACCCGTGGCGGTATGCTGAACACATGCAGATGACGACTGGGAAGATTGTCATCTCGGAGAAGCTGTGCTCAAGCCCCATTGAAGAAGTGGAATTCTGGCCCAGCTTGGAGTCATACCCAGACTGTTATGTCCGTCTCAAGAAGGAACCAGCCTCAAAGGAGGAAACGGAGCCAAAGGAGGTCATAGTCTTTGACCATGGTAAAGCACGGGCTTTACTGTCTAGACCTATGAAAGAGAGGGGCTTCACTAACTTGAAGGTACCAGCCTTGAGTAAGAAGCACCCCTCCTTTGTGGCTTCTCCAACCAGAGCCTTCCCCTTTATGGAGAAAGGGTACAAGACAGCCTTAAAGGCTATTGAGGCAGGGAAGCCATGCCCTTCATTGGACGAGTACAAGCCTTTATCCCTGACCTTGCCTATGGACCAGAGAGACTGGAGGGACGTCCATCTTACCTTCTCAGTCGGAAAGTTGGAAGCAGATATTGCCGGACGTCAGTTCTGCGAGGACCTTCCAAAGTTGTCTGAATTTCTCTTGCGCATGGAGCAAGAGACAAAAGAAAGACTTGCTGCATCTATGTCTCTCCAGACTACTCAGGAGACGATGGCAAGCGACCCCAAGAACCAGGAGATGTTTATGGTAGTGGCCAAAACCCATTTGGCCACTGTGACCAACGTCGTTTCTACGTGTTACTAGCAGTAATCAGCATTACGATGATAATATCTATCGCCGTTAACATCCTTATTTGGCGTAGGTTAAATTGGAGTTTAAACAGAACGTTTTGCCATGTCCAGACAAAATTCCTTATTTAATTCAATTTAAAGCCGTTTGAAACTGGCCCCTTCATTCGCTCAAAGGAGTAAAAATTGTCTTGGAAAAGTGTTGTGCACGAAAAGCAGTTAGTACACTAGTAATATGTAGTTGAAGAGATTATAGAACATTTGAATTTTAAAAACTTTTCAAAATAACATTTAAAAAAAAAATCATTTTTTAGGCACCTAATAAAATATATAAGCCCTAAATGTTAAAATAAAGAATCTATGGGCTTCTAATAAAATATATAAGCCCCAGGAATTCCGTATGACATCTAAGTAACAACTACCACAAATATCCATATTCATGTTAAAGTTTATTTAGCTATCTCAGCACTTAATGATTTATTGTAAACACAACATTAATACCGAAAGGTACTTAGTTCCGTTCTCAGAGACAACTCTTTCTCACAGTTTGGTTGTGTTTATTCTTCATGAAAAATGTTACATTGCTAAGGTTTGGTATTCGCATCCTGTTTATGATATGACTATGGCATATCTCACACTTCTCCTACTTCCACAGTGACCTCTTAGGTCATGTATTTTAAACATGTGATATATATATATATATATATATATATATATATATATATATATATATATATATATATATATATATATATATATATATATATATATATATATATATATATGGGCTCAGGCCATGTCGTCCTAATGGAATTTCCTTTAAAGTAGCTTCCTAGGGTATATTTAACTACAGTGATATTCCCAGAGAATTTTACCTTAAGGTACCCAGAATTCTAACTCCTGGAGCGAATATCCCTAATTTACTCTTATAGGGATATCGCACAATATCAGAGGACATATTCTTGACACGCCACATAGCTATCTTCACCCCGAATAGCGTTAACGCTTCGAGAGGGAAAAGTGGCAAGAAAAGGAAGGGGAGCCGTTATTAAGGTACCTCTCCTCCCCGTTTTGAGTCTGTATATGACGTCATCAACGGCGCCCTGTTATTCCTTATCTCGTAGCCCTGTAGCTCGGTGATTTCCTATGTGCTCTTTCGTATTTTTTGGATTATTCGCAATTATGATGCTTTCACCAGCCTCTTCTACCTCTGGAAAATTGAGTATTATCTTTAATTTGTATAAATGTAAGCTCTTCCCTGTTTTCAATTGAATCAAAGTGAAATTATTGTAAACAAGAGCTGTTGCCTAACCGGAGGCGTCAAGGACGCTGTTGCTCGCTATGCATGAGTCATTTAGTTAGCCAGAGCGACTTTTTCAGCTTTAATGCTTTAATAAATTTAGCTATTCGGCCTTCCTACTGGGAATTCTTTATATTATGCCGATAGTATTTATCAGTTTCGGCGATTTAGGTAACCGATCCTTGCTTACGCTACGCTTCATAGCCTAGGCGTTTTGCTTTTAGTACTTTCATGCATGATATATAGATTTTCCTAGTGTGTTAATTTCATAGAAGCCTTAGGCATTTATTTATACATGTAAGATATTTACTGAATAAATTACCTCTTCTAAGATAGTATACGAGAGAATTTAGTTGATTTAAGTAATCGATTCTCACCGCGCCTAGGCTAAGGGCTTAAGGGGCTTTAGTATACTTTTGCACACTTCCCAAATTGGTTTTTTCTCCTCTGGAAGTCTAAGACCAATCCCTTTTCCCTCTGAGTATGCCTAGGCTTAACCCTAGTCAGTTTTAACTTGAGTTGTATTCAGGTAAAACTATGCTAGGGTGTTTTTGTCCTTGTCCTGTAAGCAGAGTGACTGGTTTTTGGGCTTGGTCAGAACATCAGAGTATTTTGTCTGTGGTCTGTAAATCCTTGCAGAGTGAATAGAATTCCTTGGCTAGGTTAGGCTGCAGACATAGGAGGCTAGACCATCCAAGCCACACCTGGAGGTTTCTGTAAGAGATGACTCTTTCTCTTTGTGGTTTAGCAGACTAGTCCTGTGCTGTTTAACCCTGAGTCGGAGAATAGAATTCGTCCATTGCTTGGGGAAAAACAGCACCAAACCCCGTTCCTGTATTGTTTGGAGGTGGCAAGGTGCTGTAAACCTCCTTACTGTATTGGACTACCATAGGTTAGGATTAATTTCCTTAGCCACTGGGGATAGCCTTATACTGGAGCGGAGTTTGTTAGGTGAGGTAGGGCAGGCTTTAGGGCCAGCCCTTCCGCATCTTATAGGACCCTCACCCCTCCCACTCTGTCCTTTGGTGATGGCCTAGCCATCACAAACCCTTAGCCACCGTCCTACTATTCTGCTCGCTACTACGATTAGTGGCTGGCAGCCGGGTTGCAGTCAGCTGCCGGCATATTATCTACTGCCAGCCGGCAGAGACTGCAGGCCGGCACCCAGAAATCAGCGATCTGCCGCCCATTAATCCCAAAAGTAGTATACCTTGGAATTGTACCCATGTACTAGCCGGCCGGCAATACAGTATATGATTATACAGTAGCCAGTATATTGCAGTATAGTATATAATGCTAGTAGAAAACTACAGTATAGATTATACTGTAACACAAAATTTCTTCCAACATACAATGTGTTGTCATGTACAGCCTATTTTGAGACCGTACAGTATAAGGAAAGTGAGTTCTTTCTTTGAAATATTTAAAATCTCTAATATTAAAACTTCTGGAAACTTGTGTTGAGTTACACTTATATATCCTTATGGGATAACAAAATTCCAAAGGTTTTTCTAGAATAAGAATTAACCATAGTTTTAATGTTATGGGAGGTCACAGCAATTGGCTGGACAGGAAATACATGTATGTGTCTTTCCTTTTTTTTTTCTTGCTTATCTATCTTAAGCTATATACAATAATAATAGATTATATACTTAATTTTGTGAAACTTTTCACTGTATACTCAATGGAATCTTTTCTCTTTACGGAGGACCAACCCTAGTGCGAGAGTATGTTTTGCAACGTCCGCAGTAAGAACTTCAGCGGAAATGAGCTGTGCAGGAAGCACGCACGCTGCGCAGTCTCCAAGGGTTGATCTCAAGTATTGGGACCCTCAGGTATGTAAGGTGTGTACTAACCTGATTACTGAGGCGTTTGACACCCCTAAGTCGGCGGAGTCAAAGAATTTAGCAAGGGAAAGCTGCGTGAGTGGGTCCGGGGTTTTCAGAAGAATACCACGGGGCCTCACCTTCCAAGCGAAAAGATGTGGGCCTATCTTATCCCAAGGGCATCTTCGGATGCAGTAATTCCCCAGCCTCACTCAGAGATCCCCTGTGTACAGATTCCGGTAGACTCTGATATCTCGGACGCATTAAAGGACATCCAACTAGACGATAGGATGTGAGAAGTGTCAGAAGACACAGAAAAGGACCTTCTCGCAGAAGGTCAGATAAAGGAGCTGACCCAAGCTCCTGAGACCGAGGAGGAAGAGGTCGACGCGGTGTCGGTCTCGTTGGTTCCTGCCCCATAACCAGTTCCCTCGACATCTTCTGCTATCCCAGAGGAACTGGGAAGGACTCTTTCTTCCATCGGGGAAATGATCCATCAGATGCAGAAGAAGAATGATGAAAAAGAAGCTGCGGTGAAGCTGGAGATGCGTAGACTCGCAGCAGCACATGGGCCTCAGAAGAAGCTTAACGTAAAGGACCTTCCTTTGTGTTTGGATGCAAACCCGTGGCGGTATGCTGAACACATGCCGATGACGACTGGGAAGATTGTCATCTCAGAGAATCTGTGCTCAAGCCCCATTGAAAAAGTGAAATTCTGGCCCAGCTTGGAGTCATACCCAGACTGTTATGTCCGTCTCAAGAAGGAACCAGCCTCAAAGGAGGAAACGGAGCCAAAGGAGGTCATAGTCTTTGACCATGGTAAAGCACGGGCTTTACTGTCTAGACATATGAAAGAGAGGGGCTTCACTAACTTGAAGGTACCAGCCTTGAGTAAGAAGCACCCCTCCTTTGTGGCTTCTCCAACCAGAGCCTTCCCCTTTATGGAGAAAGGGTACAAGACAGCCTTAAAGGCTATTGAGGCAGGGAAGCCATGCCCTTCATTGGACGAGTACACGCCTTTATCCCTGACCTTGCCTATGGACCAGAGAGACTGGAGGGACGTCCATCTTACCTTCTCAGTCGGAAAGTTGGAAGCAGATATTGCCGGACGTCAGTTCGGCGAGGACCTTCCAAAGTTGTCTGAATTTCTCTTGCGCAGGGAGCAAGAGACAAAAGAAAGACTTGCTGCATCTATGTCTCTCCAGACTACTCAGGAGACGATGGCAAGCGACCCCAAGAACCAGGAGATGTTTATGGTAGTGGCCAAAACCCATTTGGCCACTGTGACCAACGTCGTTTCTACGTGTTACTAGCAGTAATCAGCATTGCGGTGATGATATCTATCGCCGTTAACATCCTTATTTGGCGTAGGTTAAATTGGAGTTTAAACAGAACGTTTTGCCATGTCCAGACAAAATTCCTTATTTAATTCAATTTAAAGCCGTTTGAAACTGGCCCCTTCATTCGCTCAAAGGAGTAAAAATTGTCTTGGAAAAGTGTTGTGCACGAAAAGCAGTTAGTACACTAGTAATATGTAGTTGAAGAGATTATAGAACATTTGAATTTTAAAAACTTTTCAAAATAACATTTTTAAAAAAAATCATTTTTTAGGCACCTAATAAAATATATAATCCCTAAATGTTAAAATAAAGAATCTATGGGCTTCTAATAAAATATATAAGCCCCAGGAATTCCGTATGACATCTAAGTAACAACTACCACAAATATCCATATTCATGTTAAAGTTTATTTAGCTATCTCAGCACTTAATGATTTATTGTAAACACAACATTAATACCGAAAGGTACTTAGTTCCGTTCTCAGAGACAACTCTTTCTCACAGTTTGGTTGTGTTTATTCTTCATGAAAAATGTTACATTGCTAAGGTTTGGTATTCGCATCCTGTTTATGATATGACTATGGCATATCTCACACTTCTCCTACTTCCACAGTGACCTCTTAGGTCATGTATTTTAAACATTTGATATATATATATATATATATATATATATATATATATATATATATATATATATATATATATATATATATATATATATATATATATATATATATATATATATATATATATATATATATATATATATATATATATATATATATATATGGGCTCAGGCCATGTCGTCCTAATGGAATTTCCTTTAAAGTAGCTTCCTAGGGTATATTTAACTACAGTGATATTCCCAGAGAATTTTACCTTAAGGTACCCAGAATTCTAACTCCTGGAGCGAATATCCCTAATTTACTCTTATAGGGATATCGCACAATATCAGAGGACATATTCTTGACACGCCACATAGCTATCTTCACCCCGAATAGCGTTAACGCTTCGAGAGGGAAAAGTGGCAAGAAAAGGAAGGGGAGCCGTTATTAAGGTACCTCTCCTCCCCGTTTTGAGTCTGTATATGACGTCATCAACGGCGCCCTGTTATTCCTTATCTCGTAGCCCTGTAGCTCGGTGATTTCCTATGTGCTCTTTCGTATTTTTTGGATTATTCGCAATTATGATGCTTTCACCAGCCTCTTCTACCTCTGGAAATTTGAGTATCATCTTTACTTTGTATAAATGTAAGCTCTTCCCTGTTTTCAATTGAATCAAAGTGAAATTAATGTAAACAAGAGCTGTTGCCTAACCGGAGGCGTCAAGGACGCTGTTGCTCGCTATGCATGAGTCATTTAGTTAGCCAGAGCGACTTTCTCAGCTTTAATGCTTTAATAAATTTAGCTATTCGGCCTTCCTACTGGGAATTCTTTATATTATGCCGATAGTATTTATCAGTTTCGGCGATTTAGGTAACCGATCCTTGCTTACGCTACGCTTCATAGCCTAGGCGTTTTGCTTTTTGTACTTTCATGCATGATATATAGATTTTCCTAGTGTGTTAATTTCATAGAAGCCTTAGGCATTTATTTATACATGTAAGATATTTACTGAATAAATTACCTCTTCTAAGATAGTATACAAGAGAATTTAGTTGATTTAAGTAATCGATTCTCACCGCGCCTAGGCTAAGAGCTTAAGGGGCTTTAGTATACTTTTGCACACTTCCCAAATTGTTTTTTTCTCCTCTGGAAGTCTAAAATCAATCCCTTTTCCCTCTGAGTTAGCCTAGGCTTAACCCTAGTCAGTTTTAACTTGAGTTGTATTCAGGTAAAACTATGCTAGGGTGTTTTTGTCCTTGTCCTGTAAGCAGAGTGACTGGTTTTTGGGCTTGGTCAGAACATCAGAGTATTTTGTCTGTGGTCTGTAAATCCTTGCAGAGTGAATAGAATTCCTTGGCTAGGTTAGGCAGCAGACATAGGAGGCTAGACCATCCAAGCCACACCTGGAGGTTTCTGTAAGAGATGATTCTTTCTCTTTGTGGTTTAGCAGACTAGTCCTGTGCTGTTTAACCCTGAGTCGGAGAATAGAATTCGTCCATTGCTTGGGGAAAAACAGCACCAAACCCCGTTCCTGTATTGTTTGGAGTTGGCAAGGTGCTGTAAACCTCCTTACTGTATTGGACTACCATAGGTTAGGATTAATTTCCTTAGCCACTGGGGATAGCCTTATACTGGAGCGGAGTTTGTTAGGTGAGGTAGGGCAGGCTTTAGGGCCAGCCCTTCCGCATCTTATAGGACCCTCACCCCTCCCACTCTGTCCTTTGGTGATGGCCTAGCCATCACAAACCCTTAGCCACTGTCCTACTATTCTGCTCGCTACTACGATTAGTGGCTGGCAGCCGGGGTGCAGTCAGCTGCCGGCATATTATCTACTGCCAGCCGGCAGAGACTGCAGGCCGGTACCCAGAAATTAGCGATCTGCCGCCCATTAATCCCAAAAGTAGTATACCTTGGAATTGTACCCATGTACTAGCCGGCCGGCACTACAGTATATGATTATACAGTAGCCAGTATATTGCAGTATAGTATATAATGCAAGTAGAAAACTACAGTATATATTATACTGTAACACAAAATTTCTTCCAACATACAATGTGTTGTCATGTACAGCCTATTTTGAGACCGTACAGTATAAGGAAAGTGAGTTCTTTCTTTGAAATATTTAAAATCTCTAATATTAAAACTTCTGGAAACTTGTGTTGAGTTACACTTATATATCCTTATGGGATAACAAAATACTAAGGTTTTTCTAGAATAAGAATTAACCATAGTTTTAATGTTATGGGAGGTCACAGCAATTGGCTGGACAGGAAATACATGTATGTGTCTTTCCTTTTTTTCTTTTCTTGCTTATCTATCTTAAGCTATATACAATAATAATAGATTATATACTTAATTTTGTGAAACTTTTCACTGTATACTCAATGGAATCTTTTCTCTTTACGGAGGACCAACCCTAGTGCGAGAGTATGTTTTGCAACGTCCGCAGTAAGAACTTCAGCGGAAATGAGCTGTGCAGGAAGCACGCACGCTGCGCAGTCTCCAAGGGTTGATCTCAAGTATTGGGACCCTCAGGTATGTAAGGTGTGTACTAACCTGATTACTGGGGCGTTTGACACCCCTAAGTCGGCGGAGTCAAAGAATGCAGCAAGGGAAAAGCTGCGTGAGTGGGTCCGGGGTTTTCAGAAGAATACCACGGGGCCTTACCTTCCAAGCGAAAAGATGTGGGCCTATCTTATCCCAAGGGCATCTTCGGATGCAGTAATTCCCCAGCCTCACTCAGAGATCCCCTGTGTACAGATTCCGGTAGACTCTGATATCTCGGACGCATTAAAGGACATCCAACTAGACGATAGGATGTGAGAAGTGTCAGAAGACACAGAAAAGGACCTTCTCGCAGAAGGTCAGATAAAGGAGCTGACCCAAGCTCCTGAGACCGAGGAGGAAGAGGTCGACGCGGTGTCGGTCTCGTTGGTTCCTGCCCCATAACCAGTTCCCTCGACATCTTCTGCTATCCCAGAGGAACTGGGAAGGACTCTTTCTTCCATCGGGGAAATGATCCATCAGATGCAGAAGAAGAATGATGAAAAAGAAGCTGTGGTGAAGCTGGAGATGCGTAGACTCGCAGCAGCACATGGGCCTCAGAAGAAGCTTAACGTAAAGAACCTTCCTTTGTGTTTGGATGCAAACCCGTGGCGGTATGCTGAACACATGCCGATGACGACTGGGAAGATTGTCATCTCGGAGAAGCTGTGCTCAAGCCCCATTGAAGAAGTGGAATTCTGGCCCAGCTTGGAGTCATACCCAGACTGTTATGTCCGTCTCAAGAAGGAACCAGCCTCAAAGGAGGAAACGGAGCCAAAGGAGGTCATAGTCTTTGACCATGGTAAAGCACGGGCTTTACTGTCTAGACCTATGAAAGAGAGGGGCTTCACTAACTTGAAGGTACCAGCCTTGAAAAAGAAGCACCCCTCCTTTGTGGCTTCTCCAACCAGAGCCTTCCCCTTTATGGAGAAAGGGTACAAGACAGCCTTAAAGGCTATTGAGGCAGGGAAGCCATGCCCTTCATTGGACGAGTACAAGCCTTTATCCCTGACCTTGCCTATGGACCAGAGAGACTGGAGGGACGTCCATCTTACCTTCTCAGTCGGAAAGTTGGAAGCAGATATTGCCGGACGTCAGTTCGGCGAGGACCTTCCAAAGTTGTCTGAATTTCTCTTGCGCAGGGAGCAAGAGACAAAAGAAAGACTTGCTGCATCTATGTCTCTCCAGACTACTCAGGAGACGATGGCAAGCGACCCCAAGAACCATGAGATGTTTATGGTAGTGGCCAAAACCCATTTGGCCACTGTGACCAACGTCGTTTCTACGTGTTACTAGCAGTAATCAGCATTACGGTGATGATATCTATCGCCGTTAACATCCTTATTTGGCGTAGGTTAAATTGGAGTTTAAACAGAACGTTTTGCCATGTCCAGACAAAATTCCTTATTTAATTCAATTTAAAGCCGTTTGAAACTGGCCCCTTCATTCGCTCAAAGGAGTAAAAATTGTCTTGGAAAAGTGTTGTGCACGAAAAGCAGTTAGTACACTAGTAATATGTAGTTGAAGAGATTATAGAACATTTGAATTTGAAAAACTTTTAAAAATAACATTAAAAAAAAAATCATTTTTTAGGCACCTAATAAAATATATAATCCCTAAATGTTAAAATAAAGAATCTATGGGCTTCTAATAAAATATATAAGCCCCAGGAATTCCGTATGACATCTAAGTAACAACTACCACAAATATCCATATTCATGTTAAAGTTTATTTAGCTATCTCAGCACTTAATGATTTATTGTAAACACAACATTAATACCGAAAGGTACTTAGTTCCGTTCTCAGAGACAACTCTTTCTCACAGTTTGGTTGTGTTTATTCTTCATGAAAAATGTTACATTGCTAAGGTTTGGTATTCGCATCCTGTTTATGATATGACTATGGCATATCTCACACTTCTCCTACTTCCACAGTGACCTCTTAGGTCATGTATTTTAAACATGTGATATATATATATATATATATATATATATATATATATATATATATATATATATATATATATATATATATATATATATATATATATATATATATATATATATATATATATATATATATATATATATGGGCTCAGGCCATGTCGTCCTAATGGAATTTCCTTTAAAGTAGCTTCCTAGGGTATATTTAACTACAGTGATATTCCCAGAGAATTTTACCTTAAGGTACCCAGAATTCTAACTCCTGGAGCGAATATCCCTAATTTACTCCTATAGGGATATCGCACAATATCAGAGGACATATTCTTGACACGCCACATAGCTATCTTCACCCCGAATAGCGTTAACGCTTCGAGAGCGAAAAGTGGCAAGAAAAGGAAGGGGAGCCGTTATTAAGGTACCTCTCCTCCCCGTTTTGAGTCTGTATATGACGTCATCAACGGCGCCCTGTTATTCCTTATCTCGTAGCCCTGTAGCTCGGTGATTTCCTATGTGCTCTTTCGTATTTTTTGGATTATTCGCAATTATGATGATTTCACCAGCCTCTTCTACCTCTGGAAATTTGAGTATTATCTTTACTTTGTATAAATGTAAGCTCTTCCCTGTTTTCAATTGAATCAAAGTGAAATTAATGTAAACAAGAGCTGTTGCCTAACCGGAGGCGTCAAGGACGCTTTTGCTCGCTATGCATGAGTCATTTAGTTAGCCAGAGCGACTTTCTCAGCTTTAATGCTTTAATAAATTTAGCTATTCAGCCTTCCTACTGGGAATTCTTTATATTATGCCGATAGTATTTATCAGTTTCGGCGATTTAGGTAACCGATCCTTGCTTACGCTAGGCTTCATAGCCTAGGCGTTTTGCTTTTAGTACTTTCATGCATGATATATAGATTTTCCTAGTGTGTTAATTTCATAGAAGCCTTAGGCATTTATTTATACATGTAAGATATTTACTGAATAAATTACCTCTTCTAAGATAGTATACGAGAGAATTTAGTTGATTTAAGTAATCGATTCTCACCGCGCCTAGGCTAAGAGCTTAAGGGGCTTTAGTATACTTTTGCACACTTCCCAAATTGTTTTTTTCTCCTCTGGAAGTCTAAGATCAATCCCTTTTCCCTCTGAGTTAGCCTAGGCTTAACCCTAGTCAGTTTTAACTTGAGTTGTATTCAGGTAAAACTATGCTAGGGTGTTTTTGTCCTTGTCCTGTAAGCAGAGTGACTGGTTTTTGGGCTTGGTCAGAACATCAGAGTATTTTGTCTGTGGTCTGTAAATCTTTGAAGAGTGAATAAAATTCCTTGGCTAGGTTAGGCTGCAGACATAGGAGGCTAGACCATCCAAGCCACACCTGGAGGTTTCTGTAAGAGATGATTCTTTCTCTTTGTGGTTTAGCAGACTAGTCCTGTGTTGTTTAACCCTGAGTCGGAGAATAGAATTCGTCCATTGCTTGGGGAAAAACAGCACCAAACCCCGTTCCTGTATTGTTTGGAGGTGGCAAGGTGCTGTAAACCTCCTTACTGTATTGGACTACCATAGGTTAGGATTAATTTCCTTAGCCACTGGGGATAGCCTTATACTGGAGCGGAGTTTGTTAGGTGAGGTAGGGCAGGCTTTAGGGCCAGCCCTTCCGCATCTTATAGGACCCTCACCCCTCCCACTCTGTCCTTTGGTGATGGCCTAGCCATCACAAACCCTTAGCCACCGTCCTACTATTCTGCTCGCTACTACGATTAGTGGCTGGCAGCCGGGGTGCAGTCAGCTGCCGGCATATTATCTACTGCCAGCCGGCAGAGACTGCAGGCCGGCACCCAGAAATCAGCGATCTGCCGCCCATTAATCCCAAAAGTAGTATACCTTGGAATTGTACCCATGTACTAGACGGCCGGCACTACAGTATATGATTATACAGTAGCCAGTATATTGCAGTATAGTATATAATGCAAGTAGAAAACTACAGTATAGATTATACTGTAACACAAAATTTCTTCCAACATACAATGTGTTGTCATGTACAGCCTATTTTGAGACCTTACAGTATAAGGAAAGTGAGTTCTTTCTTTGAAATATTCAAAATCTCTAATATTAAAACTTCTGGAAACTTGTGTTGAGTTACACTTATATATCCTTATAGGATAACAAAATTCCAAAGGTTTTTCTAGAATAAGAATTAACCATAGTTTTAATGTTATGGGAGGTCACAGCAATTGGCTGGATAGGAAATACATGTATGTGTCTTTCCTTTTTTTCTTTTCTTGCTTATCTATCTTAAGCTATATACAATAATAATAGATTATATACTTAATTTTGTGAAACTTTTCACTGTATACTGAATGGAATCTTTTCTCTTTACGGAGGACCAACCCTAGTGCGAGAGTATGTTTTGCAACGTCCGCAGTAAGAACTTCAGCGGAAATGAGCTGTGCAGGAAGCACGCACGCTGCGCAGTTTCCAAGGGTTGATCTCAAGTATTGGGACCCTCAGGTATGTAAGGTGTGTACTAACCTGATTACTGAGGCGTTTGACACCCCTAAGTCGGCAGAGTCAAAGAATGCAGCAAGGGAAAAGCTGCGTGAGTGGGTCCGGGGTTTTCAGAAGAATACCACGTGGCCTTACCTTCCAAGCGAAAAGATGTGGGCCTATATTATCCCAAGGGCATCTTCGGATGCAGTAATTCCCCAGCCTCACTCAGAGATCCCCTGTGTACAGATTCCGGTAGACTCTGATATCTCGGACGCATTAAAGGACATCCAACTAGACGATAGGATGTCAGAAGTGTCAGAAGACACAGAAAAGGACCTTCTCGCAGAAGGTCAGATAAAGGAGCTGACCCAAGCTCCTGAGACCGAGGAGGAAGAGGTCGACGCGGTGTCGGTCTCGTTGGTTCCTGCCCCATAACCAGTTCCCTCGACATCTTCTGCTATCCCAGAGGAACTGGGAAGGACTCTTTCTTCCATCGGGGAAATGATCCATCAGATGCAGAAGAAGAATGATGAAAAAGAAGCTGCGGTGAAGCTGGAGATGCGTAGACTCGCAGCAGCACATGGGCCTCAGAAGAAGCTTAACATAAAGCACCTTCCTTTGTGTTTGGATGCAAACCCGTGGCGGTATGCTGAACACATGCCGATGACGACTGGGAAGATTGTCATCTCGGAGAAGCTGTGCTCAAGCCCCATTGAAGAAGTGGAATTCTGGCCCAGCTTGGAGTCATACCCAGACTGTTATGTCCGTCTCAAGAAGGAACCAGCCTCAAAGGAGGAAACGGAGCCAAAGGAGGTCATAGTCTTTGACCATGGTAAAGCACGGGATTTACTGTCTAGACCTATGAAAGAGAGGGGCTTCACTAACTTGAAGGTACCAGCCTTGAGTAAGAAGCACCCCTCCTTTGTGGCTTCTCCAACCAGAGACTTCCCCTTTATGGAGAAAGGGTACAAGACAGCCTTAAAGGCTATTTAGGCAGGGAAGCCATGCCCTTCATTGGACGAGTACAAGCCTTTATCCCTGACCTTGCCTATGGACCAGAGAGACTGGAGGGACGTCCATCTTACCTTCTCAGTCGGAAAGTTGGAAGCAGATATTGCCGGACGTCAGTTCGGCGAGGACCTTCCAAAGTTGTCTTAATTTCTCTTGCGCAGGGAGTAAGAGACAAAAGAAAGACTTGCTGCATCTATGTCTCTCCAGACTACTCAGGAGACGATGGCAAGCGACCCCAAGAACCAGGAGATGTTAGTGGTAGTGGCCAAAACCCATTTGGCCACCGTGACCAACGTCGTTTCTACGTGTTACTAGCAGTAATCAGCATTACGGTGATGATATCTATCGCCGTTAACATCCTTATTTGGCGTAGGTTAAATTGGAGTTTAAACAGAACGTTTTGCCATGTCCAGACAAAATTCCTTATTTAATTCAATTTAAAGCCGTTTGAAACTGGCCCCTTCATTCGCTCAAAGGAGTAAAAATTGTCTTGGAAAAGTGTTGTGCACGAAAAGCAGTTAGTACACTAGTAATATGTAGTTGAAGAGATTATAGAACATTTGAATTTTAAAAACTTTTTTAAATAACATTTTAAAAAAAAATCATTTTTTAGGCATCTAATAAAATATATAAGCCCTAAATGTTAAAATGAAGAATCTATGGGCTTCTAATAAAATATATAAGCCCAGGAATTCCGTATGACATCTAAGTAACAACTACCACAAATATCCATATTCATGTTAAAGTTTATTTAGCTATCTCAGCACTTAATGATTTATTGTAAACACAACATTAATACCGAAAGGTACTTAGTTCCGTTCTCAGAGACAACTCTTTCTCACAGCTTGGTTGTGTTTATTCTTCATGAAAAATGTTACATTGCTAAGGTTTGGTATTCGCATCCTGTTTATGATATGACTTTGGCATATCTCACACTTCTCCTACTTCCACAGTGACCTCTTAGGTCATGTATTTTAAACATGTGATATATATATATATATATATATATATATATATATATATATATATATATATATATATATATATATATATATATATATATATATATATATATATATATATATATATATATATATATATATATATATATATATATATATATATATATATATATATATATATATATATATATATATATATATATATATATATATGGGCTCAGGCCATGTCGTCCTAATGGAATTTCCTTTAAAGTAGCTTCCTAGGGTATATTTAACTACAGTGATATTCCCAGAGAATTTTACCTTAAGGTACCCAGAATTCTAACTCCTGGAGCGAATATCCCTAATTTACTCTTATAGGGATATCGCACAATATCAGAGGACATATTCTTGACACGCCACATAGCTATCTTCACCCCGAATAGCGTTAACGCTTCGAGAGGGAAAAGTGGCAAGAAAATGAAGGGGAGCCGTTATTAAGGTACCTCTCCTCCCCGTTTTGAGTCTGTATATGACGTCATCAACGGCGCCCTGTTATTCCTTATCTCGTAGCCCTGTAGCTCGGTGATTTCCTACGTGCTCTTTCGTATTTTTTGGATTATTCGCAATTATGATGCTTTAACCAGCCTCTTCTACCTCTGGAAATTTGAGTATTATCTTTACTTTGTATAAATGTAAGCTCTTCCCGGTTTTCAATTGAATCAAAGTGAAATTAATGTAAACAAGAGCTGTTGCCTAACCGGGGGCGTCAAGGACGCTGTTGCTCGCTATGCATGAGTCATTTAGTTAGCCAGAGCGACTTTCTCAGCTTTAATGCTTTAATAAATTTAGCTATTCGGCCTTCCTACTGGGAATTCTTTATATTATGCTGATAGTATTTATCAGTTTCGGCGATTTAGGTAACCGATCCTTGCTTACGCTACGCTTCATAGCCTAGGCGTTTTGCTTTTAATACTTTCATGCATGATATATAGATTTTCCTAGTGTGTTAATTTCATAGAAGCCTTAGGCATTTATTTATACATGTAAGATATTTACTGAATAAATTACCTCTTCTAAGATAGTATCAAGAGAATTTAGTTGATTTGAGTAATCGATTTTCACCGCGCCTAGGCTAAGAGCTTAAGGGGCTTTAGTATACTTTTGCACACTTCCCAAATTGTTCTTTTCTCCTCTGGAAGTCTAAGATCAATCCCTTTTCCCTCTGAGTTAGCCTAGGCTTAACCCTAGTCAGTTTTAACTTGAGTTGTATTCAGGTAAAACTATGCTAGGGTGTTTTTGCCCTTGTCCTGAAAGCAGAGTGACTGGTTTTTGGGCTTGGTCAGAACATCAGAGTATTTTGTCTGTGGTCTGTAAATCCTTGCAGAGTGAATAGAATTCCTTGGCTAGTTTAGGCTGCAGACATAGGAGGCTAGACCATCCAAGCCACACCTGGAGGTTTCTGTAAGAGATGATTCTTTCTCTTTGTGGTTTAGCAGACTAGTCCTGTGCTGTTTAACCCTGAATCGGAGAATAGAATTCGTCCATTGCTTGGGGAAAAACAGCACCAAACCCCGTTCCTGTATTGTTTGGAGGTGGCAAGGTGCTGTAAACCTCCTTACTGTATTGGACTACCATAGGTTAGGATTAATTTCCTTAGCCACTGGGGATAGCCTTATACTGGAGCGGAGTTTTTTAGGTGAGGTAGGGCAGGCTTTAGGGCCAGCCCTTCCGCATCTTATAGGACCCTCACCCCTCCCACTCTGTCCTTTGGTGATGGCCTACCCATCACAAACCCTTAGCCACTGTCCTACTATTTTGCTCACTACTACGATTAGTGGCTGGCAGCCGGGGTGCAGTCAGCTGCCGGCATATTATCTACTGCCAGCCGGCAGAGTCTGCAGGCCGGCACCCAGAAATCAGCGATCTGCCGCCCATTAATCCCAAAAGTAGTATACCTTGGAATTGTACCCATGTACTAGCCGGCCGGCACTACAGTATATGATTATACAGTAGCCAGTTTATTGCAGTATAGTATATAATGCAAGTAGAAAACTACAGTATAGATTATACTGTAACACAAAATTTCTTCCAACATACAATGTGTTGTCATGTACAGCCTATTTTGAGACCGTACAGTATAAGGAAAGTGAGTTCTTTCTTTGAAATATTTAAAATCTCTAATATTAAAACTTCTGGAAACTTGTGTTGAGTTACACTTATATATCCCTATAGGATAACAAAATTCTAAAGGTTTTTCTAGAATAAGAATTAACCATAGTTTTAATGTTATGGGAGGTCACAGCAATTGGCTGGACAGGAAATACATGTATGTGTCTTTCCTTTTTTTCTTTTCTTGCTTATCTATCTTAAGCTATATACAATAATAATAGATTATATACTTAATTTTGTGAAACCTTTCACTGTATACTCAATGGAATCTTTTCTCTTTACGGAGGACCAACCCTATTGCGAAAGTATGTTTTGCAACGTTCGCAGTAAGAACTTCAGCGGAAATGAGCTGTGCAGGAAGCACGCACGCTGCGCAGTCTCCAAGGGTTGATCTCAAGTATTGGGACCCTCAGGTATGTAAGGTGTTTACTAACCTGATTACTGAGGCGTTTGACACCCCTAAATCGGCGGAGTCAAAGAATGCAGCAAGGGAAAAGCTGCGTGAGTGGGTCCGGGGTTTTCAGAAGAATACCACGGGGCCTTACCTTCCAAGCGAAAAGATGTGGGCCTATCTTATCCCAAGGGCATCTTCGGTTGCAGTAATTCCCCAGCCTCACTCAGAGATCCCCTGTGTACAGATTCCGGTAGACTCTGATATCTCGGACGCATTAAAGGACATCCAACTAGACGATAGGATGTCAGAAGTGTCAGAAGACACAGAAAAGGACCTTCTCGCAGAAGGTCAGATAAAGGAGCTGACCCAAGCTCCTGAGACCGAGGAGGAAGAGGTCGACGCAGTGTCGGTCTCGTTGGTTCCTGCCCCATAACCAGTTCCCTCGACATCTTCTGCTATCCCAGAGGAACTGGGAAGGACTCTTTCTTCCATCGGGGAAATGATCCATCAGATGCAGAAGAAGAATGATGAAAAAGAAGCTGCGGTGAAGCTGGAGATGCGTAGACTCGCAGCAGCACATGGGCCTCAGAAGAAGCTTAACGTAAAGGACCTTCCTTTGTGTTTGGATGCAAACCCGTGGCGGTATGCTGAACACATGCCGATGACGACTGGGAAGATTGTCATCTCGGAGAAGCTGTGCTCAAGCCCCATTGAAGAAGTGGAATTCTGGCCCAGCTTGGAGTCATACCCAGACTGTTATGTCCGTCTCAAGAAGGAACCAGCCTCAAAGGAGGAAACGGAGCCAAAGGAGGTCATAGTCTTTGACCATGGTAAAGCACGGGCTTTACTGTCTAGACCTATGAAAGAGAGGGGCTTCACTAACTTGAAGGTACCAGCCTTGAGTAAGAAGCACCCCTCCTTTGTGGCTTCTCCAACCAGAGCCTTCCCCTTTATAGAGAAAGGGTACAAGACAGCCTTAAAGGCTATTGAGGCAGGGAAGCCATGCCCTTCATTGGACGAGTACAAGCCTTTATCCCTGACCTTGCCTATGGACCAGAGAGACTGGAGGGACGTCCATCTTACCTTCTCAGTCGGAAAGTTGGAAGCAGATATTGCCGGACATCAGTTCGGCGAGGACCTTCCAAAGTTGTCTGAATTTCTCTTGCGCAGGGAGCAAGAGACAAAAGAAAGACTTGCTGCATCTATGTCTCTCCAGACTACTCAGGAGACGATGGCAAGCGACCCCAAGAACCAGGCGATGTTTGTGGTAGTGGCCAAAACCCATTTGGCCACCGTGACCAACGTCGTTTCTACGTGTTACTAACAGTAATCAGCATTACGGTGATGATATCTATCGCCGTTAACATCCTTATTTGGCGTAGGTTAAATTGGAGTTTAAACAGAACGTTTTGCCATATCTAGACAAAATTCCTTATTTAATTCAATTTAAAGCCGTTTGAAACTGGCCCCTTCATTCGCTCAAAGGAGTAAAAATTGTCTTGGAAAAGTGTTGTGCACGAAAAGCAGTTAGTACACTAGTAATATGTAGTTGAAGAGATTATAGAACATTTGAATTTTAAAAACTTTTAAAAATAACATTTAAAAAAAAAATCATTTTTTAGGCACCTAATAAAATATATAAGCCCTAAATGTTAAAATAAAGAATCTATGGGCTTCTAATAAAATATATAAGCCCCAGGAATTCCGTATGACATCTAAGTAACAACTACCACAAATATCCATATTCATGTTAAAGTTTATTTAGCTATCTCAGCACTTAATGATTTATTGTAAACATAACATTAATACCGAAAGGTACTTAGTTCCGTTCTCAGAGACAACTCTTTCTCACAGCTTGGTTGTGTTTATTCTTCATGAAAAATGTTACATTGCTAAGGTTTGGTATTCGCATCCTGTTTATGATATGACTATGGCATATCTCACACTTCTACTTCCACAGTGACCTCTTAGGTCATGTATTTTAAACTTAAACATGTGACATATATATATATATATATATATATATATATATATATATATATATATATATATATATATATATATATATATATATATATATATATATATATATATATATATATATATATATATATATATATATATATATATATATATATATATATATATATATATATATATATATATATATATATATATATATATATATATATATATATATATATATATATATATATATATATATATATATATATATATATATATATATATATATATATATATATATATATATATATATATATATGAGCTCAGGCCATGTCGTCCTAATGGAATTTCCTTTAAAGTAGCTTCCTAGGGTATATTTAACTACAGTGATATTCCCAGAGAATTTTACCTTAAGGTACCCAGAATTCTAACTCCTTGAGCGGATATCCCTAATTTACTCTTATAGGGATATCGCACAATATCAGAGGACATATTCTTGACACGCCACATAGCTATCTTCACCCCGAATAGCGTTAACGCTTCGAGAGGGAAAAGTGGCAAGAAAAGGAAGGGGAGCCGTTATTAAGGTACCTCTCCTCCCCGTTTTGAGTCTGTATATGACGTCATCAACGGCGCCCTGTTATTCCTTATCTCGTAGCCCTGTAGCTCGGTGATTTCCTATGTGCTCTTTCGTATTTTTTGGATTATTCGCAATTATGATGCTTTCACCAGCCTCTTCTACCTCTGGAAATTTGAGTATTATCTTTACTTTGTATAAATGTAAGCTCTTCCCTGTTTTCAATTGAATCAAAGTGAAATTAATGTAAACAAGAGCTGTTGCCTAACCGGAGGCGTCTAGGACGCTGTTGCTCGCTATGCATGAGTCATTTAGTTAGCCAGAGCGACTTTCTAAGCTTTAATGCTTTAATAAATTTAGCTTTTCGGCCTTCCTACTGGGAATTCTTTATATGATGCCGATAGTATTTATCAGTTTCGGCGATTTAGGTAACCGATCCTTGCTTACACTACGCTTCATAGCCTAGGCGTTTTGTTTTTAGTACTTTCATGCATGATATATAGATTTTCCTAGTGTGTTAATTTCATAGAAGCCTTAGGCATTTATTTATACATGTAAGATATTTACTGAATAAATTACCTCTTCTAAGATAGTATACGAGAGAATTTAGTTGATTTAAGTAATCGATTCTCACAGCGCCTAGGCTAAGAGCTTAAGGGGCTTTAGTATACTTTTGCACACTTCCCAAATTGTTCTTTTCTCCTCTGGAAGTCTAAGATCAATCCCTTTTCCCTCTGAGTTAGCCTAGGCTTAACCCTAGTCAGTTTTAACTTGAGTTGTATTCAGGTAAAACTATGCTAGGGTGTTTTTGTCCTTGTCCTGTAAGCAGAGTGACTGGTTTTTGGGCTTGGTCAGAACATCAGAGTATTTTGTCTGTGGTCTGTAAATCCTTGCAGAGTGAATAGAATTCCTTGGCTAGGTTAGGCTGCAGACATAGGAGGCTAGACCATCCAAGCCACACCTGGAGGTTTCTGTAAGAGATGATTCTTTCTCTTTGTGGTTTAGCAGACTAGTCCTGTGCTGTTTAACCCTGAGTCGGAGAATAGAATTCGTCCATTGCTTGGGGAAAAACAGCACCAAACCCCGTTCCTGTATTGTTTGGAGGTGGCAAGGTGCTGTAAACCTCCTTACTGTATTGGACTACCATAGGTTAGGATTAATTTCCTTAGCCACTGGGGATAGCCTTATACTGGAGCGGAGTTTGTTAGGTGAGGTAGGGCAGGCTTTAGGGCCAGCCCTTCCGCATCTTATAGGACCCTCACCCCTCCCACTCTGTCCTTTGGTGATGGCCTAGCCATCACAAACCCTTAGCCACCGTTCTACTATTCTGCTCGCTACTACGATTAGTGGCTGGCAGCCGGGGTGCAGTCAGCTGCCGGCATATTATCTACTGCCAGCCGGCAGAGACTGCAGGCCGGCACCCAGAAATCAGTGATCTGCCGCCCATTAATCCCAAAAGTAGTATACCTTGGAATTATACCCATGTACTAGCCGGCCGGCACTACAGTATATGATTATACAGTAGCCAGTATATTGCAGTATAGTATATAAGGCAAGTAGAAAACTACAGTATAGATTATACTGTAACACAAAATTTCTTACAACATACAATGTGTTGTCATGTACAGCCTATTTTGAGACCGTACAGTATAAGGAAAGTGAGTTCTTTCTTTGAAATATTTAAGATCTCTAATAATAAAACTTCTGGAAACTTGTGTTGAGTTACACTTATATATCCTTATAGGATAACATAATTCCAAAGGTTTTTCTAGAATAAGAATTAACCATAGTTTTAATGTTATGGGAGGTCACAGCAATTGGCTGGATAGGAAATACATGTATGTGTCTTTCCTTTTTTTCTTTTCTTGCTTATCTATCTTAAGCTATATACAATAATAATAGATTATATACTTAATTTTGTGAAACTTTTCACTGTATACTGAATGGAATCTTTTCTCTTTACGGAGGACCAACCCTAGTGCGAGAGTATGTTTTGCAACGTCCGCAGTAAGAACTTCAGCGGAAATGAGCTGTGCAGGAAGCACGCACGCTGCGCAGTCTCCAAGGGTTGATCTCAAGTATTGGGACCCTCAGGTATGTAAGGTGTGTACTAACCTGATTACTGAGGCGTTTGACACCCCTAAGTCGGCGGAGTCAAAGAATGCAGCAAGGGAAAAGCTGCGTGAGTGGGTCCGGGGTTTTCAGAAGAATACCACGGGGCCTCACCTTCCAAGCGAAAAGATGTGGGCCTATCTTATCCCAAGGGCATCTTCGGATGCAGTAATTCCCCAGCCTCACTCAGAGATCCCCTGTGTACAGATTCCGTAGACTCTGATATCTCGGACGCATTAAAGGACATCTAACTAGACGATAGGATGTCAGAAGTGTCAGAAGACACAGAAAAGGACCTTCTCGCAGAAGGTCAGATAAAGGAGCTGACCCAAGCTCCTGAGACCGAGGAGGAAGAGGTCGACGCAGTGTCGGTCTCGTTGGTTCCTGCCCCATAACCAGTTCCCTCGACATCTTCTGCTATCCCAGAGGAACTGGGAAGGACTCTTTCTTCCATCGGGGAAATGATCCATCAGATGCAGAAGAAGAATGATGTAAAAGAAGCAGCGGTGAAGCTGGAGATGCGTAGACTCGCAGCAGCACATGGGCCTCAGAAGAAGCTTAACGTAAAGGACCTTCCTTTGTGTTTGGATGCAAACCCGTGGCGGTATGCTGAACACATGCCGATGACGACTGGGAAGATTGTCATCTCGGAGAAGCTGTGCTCAAGCCCCATTGAAGAGGTGGAATTCTGGCCCAGCTTGGAGTCATACCCAGACTGTTATGTCCGTCTCAAGAAGGAACTAGCCTCAAAGGAGGAAACGGAGCCAAAGGAGGTCATAGTCTTTGACCATGGTAAAGCACGGGCTTTACTGTCTAGACCTATGAAAGAGAGGGGCTTCACTAACTTGAAGGTACCAGCCTTGAGTAAGAAGCACCCCTCCTTTGTGGCTTCTCCAACCAGAGCCTTCCCCTTTATGGAGAAAGGGTACAAGACAGCCTTAAAGGCTATTGAGGCAGGGAAGCCATGCCCTTCATTGGAAGAGTACAAGCCTTTATCCCTGACCTTGCCTATGGACCAGAGAGACTGGAGGGACGTCCATCTTACCTTCTCAGTCGGAAAGTTGGAAGCAGATATTGCCGGACGTCAGTTCGGCGAGGACCTTCCAAAGTTGTCTGAATTTCTCTTGCGCAGGGAGCAAGAGACAAAAGAAAGACTTGCTGCATCTATGTCTCTCCAGACTACTCAGGAGACGATGGCAAGCGACCCCAAGAACCAGGAGATGTTTATGGTAGTGGCCAAAACCCATTTGGCCACCGTGACCAACGTCGTTTCTACGTGTTACTAGAAGTAATCAGCATTACGGTGATGATATCTATCGCCGTTAACATCCTTATTTGGCGTAGGTTAAATTGGAGTTTAAACAGAACGTTTTGCCATGTCCAGACAAAATTCCTTATTTAATTCAATTAAAAGCCGTTTGAAACTGGCCCCTTCATTCGCTCAAAGGAGTAAAAATTGTCTTGGAAAAGTGTTGTGCACGAAAAGCACTTAGTACACTAGTAATATGTAGTTGAAGAGATTATAGAACATTTGAATTTTAAAAACTTTTTAAAATAACATTTAAAAAAAAAATCATTTTTTAGGCACCTAATAAAATATATAAGCCCTAAATGTTAAAATAAAGAATCTATGGGCTTCTAATAAAATATATAAGCCCCAGGAATTCCGTATGACATCTAAGTAACAACTACCACAAATATCCATATTCATGTTAAAGTTTATTTTGCTATCTCAGCACTTAATGATTTATTGTAAACACAACATTAATACCGAAAGGTACTTAGTTCCGTTCTCAGAGACAACTCTTTCTCACAGCTTGGTTGTGTTTATTCTTTATGAAAAATGTTACATTGCTAAGGTTTGGTTTTCGCATCCTGTTTATGATGTGACTATGGCATATCTCACACTTCTCCTACTTCCACAGTGACCTCTTAGGTCACGTATTTTAAACATGTGATATATATATATATATATATATATATATATATATATATATATATATATATATATATATATATATATATATATATATATATGGGCTCAGGCCATGTAGTCCTAATGGAATTTCCTTTAAAGTAGCTTCCTAGGGTATATTTAACTACAGTGATATTCCCAGAGAATTTTACCTTAAGGTACCCAGAATTCTAACTCCTGGAGAGAATATCCCTAATTTACTCTTATAGGATATCGCACAATATCAGAGGACATATTCTTGACACGCCACATAGCTATCTTCACCCCGAATAGCGTTAACACTTCGAGAGGGAAAAGTGGCAAGAAAAGGAAGGGGAGCCGTTATTAAGGTACCTCTCCTCCCCGTTTTGAGTCTGTATATGACGTCATCAAAGGCGCCCTGTTATTCCTTATCTCGTAGCCCTGTAGCTCGGTGATTTCCTATGTGCTCTTTCGTATTTTTTGGATTATTCGCAATTATGATGCTTTCACCAGCCTCTTCTACCTCTGGAAATTTGAGTATTATCTTTACTTTGTATAAATATAAGCTCTTCCCTGTTTTCAATTGAATCAAAGTGAAATTAATGTAAACAAGAGCTGTTGCTAAACCGGAGGCGTCAAGGACGCTGTTGCTCGCTATGCATGAGTCATTTAGTTAGCCAGAGCGACTTTCTCAGCTTTAATGCTTTAATAAATTTAGCTATTCGGCCTTCCTACTGGGAATTCTTTATATTATGCCGATAGTATTTCAGTTTCGGCGATTTAGGTAACCGATCCTTGCTTACGCTATGCTTCATAGCCTAGGCGTTTTGCTTTTAGTACTTTCATGCATGATATATAGATTTTCCTAGTGTGTTAATTTCATAGAAGCCTTAGGCATTTATTTATACATGTAAGATATTTACTGAATAAATTACCTCTTCTAAGATAGTATACGAGAGAATTTAGTTGATTTAAGTAATCGATTCTCACCGCGCCTAGGCTAAGAGCTTAAGGGGCTTTAGTATACTTTTGCACACTTCCTAAATTGTTCTTTTCTCCTCTGGAAGTCTAAGATCAATCCCTTTTCCCTCTGAGTTAGCCTAGGCTTAACCCTAGTCAGTTTTAACTTGAGTTGTATTCAGGTAAAACTATGCTAGGGTGTTTTTGTCCTTGTCCTGTAAGCAGAGTGACTGGTTTTTGGGCTTGGTCAGAACATCAGAGTATTTTGTCTGTGGTCTGTAAATCCTTGCAGAGTGAATAGAATTCCTTGGCTAGGTTAGGCTGCAGACATAGGAGGCTAGACCATCCAAGCCACACCTGGAGGTTTCTGTAAGAGATGATTCTTTCTCTTTGTGGTTTAGCAGACTAGTCCTGTGCTGTTTAACCCTGAGTCGGAGAATAGAATTCGTCCATTGCTTGGGGAAAAACAGCACCAAACCCCGTTCCTGTATTGTTTGGAGGTGGCAAGGTGCTGTAAACCTCCTTACTGTATTGGACTACCATAGGTTAGGATTAATTTCCTTAGCCACTGGGGATAGCCTTATACTGGAGCGGAGTTTGTTAGGTGAGGTAGGGCAGGCTTTAGGGCCAGCCCTTCCGCATCTTATAGGACCCTCACCCCTCCCACTCTGTCCTTTGGTGATGGCCTAGCCATCACAAACCCTTAGCCACCGTCCTACTATTCTGCTCGCTACTACGATTAGTGGCTGGCTGCCGGGGTGCAGTCAGCTGCCGGCATATTATCTACTGCCAGCCGGCAGAGACTGCAGGCCGGCACCCAGAAATCAGTGATCTGCCACCCATTAATCCCAAAAGTAGTATACCTTGGAATTGTACCCATGTACTAGCCGGCCGGCACTACAGTATATGATTATACAGTAGCCAGTATATTGCAGTATAGTATATAATGCAAGTAGAAAACTATAGTATAGATTATACTGTAACACAAAATTTCTTCCAACATACAATGTGTTGTCATGTACAGCCTATTTTGAGACCGTAGAGTATAAGGAAAGTGAGTTCTTTCTTTGAAATATTTAAAATCTCTAATATTAAAACTTCTGGAAACTTGTGTTGGGTTACACTTATATATCCTTATAGGATAACAAAATTCCAAAGGTTTTTCTAGAATAAGAATTAACCATAGTTTTAATGTTATGGGAGATCACAGCAATTGGCTGGACAGGAAATACATGTATGTGTCTTTCCTTTTTTTCTTTTCTTGCTTATCTATCTTAAGCTATATACAATAATAATAGATTATATACTTAATTTTGTGAAACTTTTCCCTGTATACTCAATGGAATCTTTTCTCTTTACGGAGGACCAACCCTAGTGCGAGAGTATGTTTTGCAACGTCCGCAGTAAGAACTTCAGCGGAAATGAGCTGTGCAGGAAGCACGCACGCTGCGCAGTCTCCAAGGGTTGATCTCAAGTATTGGGACCCTCAGGTATGTAAGGTGTGTACTAACCTGATTACTGAGGCGTTTGACACCGCTAAGTCGGCGGAGTCAAAGAATGCAGCAAGGGAAAAGCTGCGTGAGTGGGTCCGGGGTTTTCAGAAGAATACCACGGGGCCTTACCTTCCAAGCGAAAAGATGTGGGCCTATCTTATCCCAAGGGCATCTTCGGATGCAGTAATTCCCCAGCCTCACTCAGAGATCCCCTGTGTACAGATTCCGGTAGACTCTGATATCTCGGACGCATTAAAGGACATCCAACTAGACGATAGGATGTCAGAAGTGTCAGAAGACACAGAAAAGGACCTTCTCGCAGAAGGTCAGATAAAGGAGCTGACCCAAGCTCCTGAGACCGAGGAGGAAGAGGTCGACGCGGTGTCGGTCTCGTTGGTTCTTGCCCCATAACCAGTTCCCTCGACATCTTCTGCTATCCCAGAGGAACTGGGAAGGACTCTTTCTTCCATCGGGGAAATGATCCATCAGATGCAGAAGAAGAATGATGAGAAAGAAGCTGCGGTGAAGCTGGAGATGCGTAGACTCGCAGCAGCACTTGGGCCTCAGAAGAAGCTTAACGTAAAGGACCTTCCTTTGTGTTTGGATGCAAACCCGTGGCGGTATGCTGAACACATGCCGATGACGACTGGGAAGATTGTCATCTCGGAGAAGCTGTGCTCAAGCCCCATTGAAGAGGTGGAATTCTGGCCCAGCTTGGAGTCATACCCAGACTTTTATGTCCGTCTCAAGAAGGAACCAGCCTCAAAGGAGGAAACGGAGCCAAAGGAGGTCATAGTCTTTGACCATGGTAAAGCACGGGCTTTACTGTCTAGACCTATGAAAGAGAGGGGCTTCACTAACTTGAAGGTACCAGCCTTGAGTAAGAAGCACCCCTCCTTTGTGGCTTCT
Source organism: Palaemon carinicauda (assembly GCF_036898095.1). Taxonomy (NCBI): domain Eukaryota; kingdom Metazoa; phylum Arthropoda; class Malacostraca; order Decapoda; family Palaemonidae; genus Palaemon; species Palaemon carinicauda. Next base: position 321,315,387 of record NC_090725.1, on the reverse strand, counting down.
CCAACCAGAGCCTTCCCCTTTATGGAGAAAGGGTACAAGACAGCCTTAAAGGCTATTGAGGCAGGGAAGCCATGCCCTTCATTGGACGAGTACAAGCCTTTATCCCTGACCTTGCCTATGGACCAGAGAGACTTGAGGGACGTCCATCTTACCTTCTCAGTCGGAAAGTTGGAAGCAGATATTGCCGGTCGTCAGTTCGGCGAGGACCTTCCAAAGTTGTCTGAATTTCTCTTGCGCAGGGAGCAAGAGACAAAAGAAAGACTTGCTGCATCTATGTCTCTCCAGACTACTCAGGAGATGATGGCAAGCGACCCCAAGAACCAGGAGATGTTTATGGTAGTGGCCAAAACCCATTTGGCCACCGTGACCAACGTCGTTTCTACGTGTTACTAGCAGTAATCAGCATTACGGTGATGATATCTATCGCCGTTAACATCCTTATTTGGCGTAGGTTAAATTGGAGTTTAAACAGAACGTTTTGCCATGTCCAGACAAAATTCCTTATTTAATTCAATTTAAAGCCGTTTGAAACTGGCCCCTTTATTCGCTCAAAGGAGTAAAAATTGTCTTGGAAAAGTGTTGTGCACGAAAAGCAGTTAGTACACTAGTAATATGTAGTTGAAGAGATTATAGAACATTTGAATTTTAAAAACTTTTTAAAATAACATTTAAAAAAAAAATCATTTTTTTAGGCACCTAATAAAATATATAAGCCCTAAATGTTAAAATAAAGAATCTATGGGCTTCTAATAAAATATATAAGCCCCAGGAATTCCGTATGACATCTAAGTAACAACTACCACAAATATCCATATTCATGTTAAAGTTTATTTAGCTATCTCAGCACTTAATGATTTATTGTAAACACAACATTAATACCGAAAGGTACTTAGTTCCGTTCTCGGAGACAACTCTTTCTCACAGCTTGGTTGTGTTTATTCTTCATGAAAAATGTTACATTGCTAAGGTTTGGTATTCGCATCCTGTTTATGATATGACTATGGCATATCTAACACTTCTCCTACTTCCACAGTGACCTCTTAGGTCATGTATTTTAAACATATGATATATATATATATATATATATATATATATATATATATATATATATATATATATATATATATATATATATATATATATATATATATATATATATATATATATATATATATATATATACATATATATATATATATATATATATATATATATATATATATATATATATATATATATATATATATATATATATATATATATATATATATATATATATATATATATATATATATATATATATATATATATATATACATATATATATATATATATATATATATATATATATATATATATATATATATATATATATATATATATATATGTATATATATATATGTATATATATATATATATATATATATATATATATATATATATATATATATATATATATATATATATATATATATATATATATGGGCTCAGGCCATGTCGTCCTAATGGAATTTCCTTTAAAGTAGCTTCCTAGGGTATATTTAACTACAGTGATATTCCCAGAGAATTTTACCTTAAGGTACCCAGAATTCTAACTCCTGGAGCGAATATCCCTAATTTACTCTTATAGGGATATCGCACAATATCAGAGGACATATTCTTGACACGCCACATAGCTATCTTCACCCCGAATAGCGTTAACGCTTCGAGAGGGAAAAGTTGCAAGAAAAGGAAGGGGAGCCGTTATTAAGGTACCTCTCCTCCCCGTTTTGAGTCTGTATATGACGTCATCAACGGCGCCCTGTTATTCCTTATCTCGTAGCCCTGTAGCTCGGTGATTTCCTATGTGCTCTTTCGTATTTTTATGATTATTCGCAATTATGATGCTTTCACCAGCCTCTTCTACCTCTGGAAATTTGAGTATTATCTTTACTTTGTATAAATGTAAGCTCTTCCCTGTTTTCAATTGAATCAAAGTGAAATTAATGTAAACAAGAGCTGTTGCCTAACAGGAGGCGTCAAGGACGCTGTTGCTCACTATGCATGAGTCATTTAGTTAGCCAGAGCGACTTTCTCAGCTTTAATGCTTTAATAAATTTAGCTATTCGGCCTTCCTAATGGGAATTCTTTATATTATGCCGATAGTATTTATCAGTTTCGGCGATTTAGGTAACCGATCCTTGCTTACGCTACGCTTCATAGCCTAGGCGTTTTGCTTTTAGTACTTTCATGCATGATATATAGATTTTCCTAGTGTATTAATTTCATAGAAGCCTTAGGCATTTATTTATACATGTAAGATATTTACTGAATAAATTACCTCTTCTAAGATAGTATACGAGAGAATTTAGTTGATTTAAGTAATCGATTCTCACCGCGCCTAGGCTAAGAGCTTAAGGGGCTTTAGTATACTTTTGCACACTTCCCAAATTGTTCTTTTCTCCTCTGGAAGTCTAAGATTAATCCCTTTTCCCTCTGAGTTAGCCTAGGCTTAACCCTAGTCAGTTTTAACTTGAGTTGTATTCAGGTAAAACTAGGCTAGGGTGTTTTTGTCCTTGTCCTGTAAGCAGAGTGACTGGTTTCTGGGCTTGGTCAGAACATCAGAGTATTTTGTCTGTGGTCTGTAAATCCTTGCAGAGTGAATAGAATTCCTTGGCTAGGTTAGGCTGCAGACATAGGAGGCTAGACCATCCAAGCCACACCTGGAGGTTTCTGTAAGAGATGATTCTTTCTCTTTGTGGTTTAGCAGACTAGTCCTGTGCTGTTTAACCCTGAGTCGGGGAATAGAATTCGTCCATTGCTTGGGGAAAAACAGCACCAAACCCTGTTCCTGTATTGTTTGGAGGTGGCAAGGTGCTGTAAACCTCCTTACTGTATTGGACTACCATAGGTTAGGATTAATTTCCTTAGCCACTGGGGATAGCCTTATACTGGAGCGGAGTTTGTTAGGTGAGGTAGGGCAGGCTTTAGGGCCAGCCCTTCCGCATCTTATAGGACCCTCACCCCTCCCACTCTGTCCTTTGGTGATGGCCTAGCCATCACAAACCCTTAGCCACCGTCCTACTATTCTGCTCGCTACTACGATTAGTGGCTGGCAGCCGGGGTGCAGTCAGCTGCCGGCATATTATCTACTGCCAGCCGGCAGAGACTGCAGGCCGGCACCCAGAAATCAGCGATCTGCCGCCTATTAATCCCAAAAGTAGTATACCTTGGAATTGTACCCATGTACTAGCCGGCCGGCACTACAGTATATGATTATACAGTAGCCAGTATATTGCAGTATAGTATATAATGCAAGTAGAAAACTACAGTATAGATTATACTGTAACACAAAATTTCTTCCAACATACAATGTGTTGTCATGTAGAGCCTATTTTGAGACCGTACAGTATAAGGAAAGTGAGTTCTTTCTTTGAAATATTTAAAATCTCTAATATTAAAACTTCTGGAAACTTGTGTTGAGTTACACTTATATATCCTTATAGGATAACAAAATTCCAAAGGTTTTTCTGGAATAAGAATTAACCATAGTTTTAATGTTATGGGAGGTCACAGCAATTGGCTGGATAGGAAATACATGTATGTGTCTTTCCTTTTTTTCTTTTCTTGCTTATCTATCTTAAGCTATATACAATGATAATAGATTATATACTTAATTTTGTGAAACTTTTCACTGTATAATCAATGGAATCTTTTCTCTTTACGGAGGACCAACCCTAGTGCGAGAGTATGTTTTGCAACGTCCGCAGTAAGAACTTCAGCGGAAATGAGCTGTGCAGGAAGCACGCACGCTGCGCAGTCTCCAAGGGTTGATCTCAAGTATTGGGACCCTCAGGTATGTAAGGTGTGTACTAACCTGATTACTGAGGCGTTTGACACCCCTAAGTCGGCGGAGTCAAAGTATGCAGCAAGGGAAAAGCTGCGTGAGTGGGTCCGGGGTTTTCAGAAGAATACCACGGGGCCTTACCTTCCAAACAAAAAGATGTGGGCCTATCTTATCCCAAGGGCATCTTCGGATGCAGTAATTCCCCATCCTCACTCAGAGATCCCCTGTGTACAGATTCCGGTAGACTCTGATATCTCGGACGCATTAAAGGACATCCAGCTAGACGATAGGATGTCAGAAGTGTCAGAAGACACAGAAAAGGACCTTCTCGCAGAAGGTCAGATAAAGGAGCTGACCCAAGCTCCTGAGACCGAGGAGGAAGAGGTCGACGCGGTGTCGGTCTCGTTGGTTCCTGCCCCATAACCAGTTCTCTCGACATCTTCTGCTATCCCAGAGGAACTGGGAAGGACTCTTTCTTCCATCGGGGAAATGATCCATCAGATGCAGAAGAAGAATGATGAAAAAGAAGCTGCGGTGAAGCTGGAGATGCGTAGACTCGCAGCAGCACATGGGCCTCAGAAGAAGCTTAACGTAAAGGACTTTCCTTTGTGTTTGAATGCAAACCTGTGGCGGTATGCTGAACACATGCCGATGACGACTGGGAAGATTGTCATCTCGGAGAAGCTGTGCTCAAGCCCCATTGAAGAGGTGGAATTCTGGCCCAGCTTGGAGTCATACCCAGACTGTTATGTCCGTCTCAAGAAGGAACCAGCCTCAAAGGAGGAAACGGAGCCAAAGGAGGTCATAGTCTTTGACCATGGTAAAGCACGGGCTTTACTGTCTAGACCTATGAAAGAGAGGGGCTTCACTAACTTGAAGGTACCAGCCTTGAGTAAGAAGCACCCCTCCTTTGTGGCTTCTCCAACCGGAGCCTTCCCCTTTATGGAGAAAGGGTACAAGACATCCTTAAAGGCTATTGAGGCAGGGAAGCCATGCCCTTCATTGGACGAGTACAAGCCTTTATCCCTGACCTTGCCTATGGACCAGAGAGACTGGAGGGACGTCCATCTTACCTTCTCAGTCGGAAAGTTGGAAGCAGATATTGCCGGACGTCAGTTCGGCGAGGACCTTCCAAAGTTGTCTGAATTTCTCTTGCGCAGGGAGCAAGAGACAAAAGAAAGACTTGCTGCATCTATGTCTCTCCAGACTACTCAGGAGACGATGGCAAGCGACCCCAAGAACCAGGAGATGTTTGTGGTAGTGGCCAAAACCCATTTGGCCACCGTGACCAACGTCGTTTCTACGTGTTACTAGCAGTAATCAGCATTACGGTGATGATATCTATCGCCGTTAACATCCTTATTTGGCGTAGGTTAAATTGGAGTTTAAACAGAACGTTTTGCCATGTCCAGACAAAATTCCTTATTTAATTCAATTTAAAGCCGTTTGAAACTGGCCCCTTCATTCGCTCAAAGGAGTAAATATTGTCTTGGAAAAGTGTTGTGCACGAAAAGCAGTTAGTACACTAGTAATATGTAGTTGAAGAGATTATAGAACATTCGAATTTTAAAAACTTTTTAAAATAACATTTAAAAAAAAAATCATTTTTTAGGCACCTAATAAAATATATAAGCCCTAAATGTTAAAATAAAGAATCTATGGGCTTCTAATAAAATATATAAGCCCCAGGAATTCCGTATGACATCTAAGTAACAACTACCACAAATATCCATATTCATGTTAAAGTTTATTTAGCTATCTCAGCACTTAATGATTTATTGTAAACACAACATTAATACCGAAAGGTACTTAGTTCCGTTCTCAGAGACAACTCTTTCTCAAAGCTTGGTTGTGTTTATTCTTCATGAAAAATGTTACATTGCTAAGGTTTGGTATTCGCATCCTGTTTATGATATGACTATGGCATATCTCACACTTCTCCTACTTCCACAGTGACCTCTTAGGTCATGTATTTTAAACATGTGATATATATATATATATATATATATATATATATATATATATATATATATATATATATATATATATATATATATATATATATATATATATATATATATATATATATATATATATATATATATATATATATATATATATATATATATATATATATATATATATATATATATATATATATATGGGCTCAGGCCATGTCTTCCTAATGGAATTTCCTTTAAAGTAGCTTCCTAGGGTATATTTAACTACAGTGATAATCCCAGAGAATTTTACCTTAAGGTACCCAGAATTCTAACTCCTGGAGCGAATATCCCTAATTTACTCTTATAGGGATATCGCACAATATCAGAGGACATATTCTTGACACGCCACATAGCTATCTTCACCCCGAATAGCGTTAACGCTTCGAGAGGGAAAAGTGGCAAGAAAAGGAAGGGGAGCCGTTATTAAGGTACCTCTCCTCCCCGTTTTGAGTCTGTATATGACGTCATCAACGGCGCCCTGTTATTCCTTATCTCGTAGCCCTGTAGCTCGGTGATTTCCTATGTGCTCTTTCGTATTTTTTGGATTATTCGCAATTATGATGCTTTCACCAGCCTCTTCTACCTCTGGAAATTTGAGTATTATCTTTACTTTGTATAAATGTAAGCTCTTCCCTGTTTTCAATTGAATCAAAGTGAAATTAATGTAAACAAGAGCTGTTGCCTAACCGGAGGCGTCAAGGACGCTGTTGCTCGCTATGCATGAGTCATTTAGTTAGCCAGAGCGACTTTCTCAGCTTTAATGCTTTAATAAATTTAGCTATTCGGCCTTCCTACTGGGAATTCTTTATATTATGCCGATAGTATTTATCAGTTTCGGCGATTTAGGTAACCGATCCTTGCTTACGCTACGCTTCATAGCCTAGGCGTTTATCTTTTAGTACTTTCATGCATGATCTATAGATTTTCCTAGTGTGTTAATTTCATAGAAGCCTTAGGCATTTATTTATACATATAAGATATTTACAGAATAAATTACCTCTTCTAAGATAGTATACGAGAGAATTTAGTTGATTTAAGTAATCGATTCTCACCGCGCCTAGGCTAAGAGCTTAAGAGGCTTTAGTATACTTTTGCACACTTCCCAAATTGTTCTTTTCTTCTCTGGAAGTCTAAGATCAATCCCTTTTCCCTCTGAGTTAGCCTAGGCTTAACCCTAGTCAGTTTTAACTTGAGTTGTATTCAGGTAAAACTATGCTAGGGTGTTTTTGTCCTTGTCCTGTAAGCAGAGTGACTGGTTTTTGGGCTTGGTCAGAACATCAGAGTATTTTGTCTGTGGTCTGTAAATCCTTGCAGAGTGAATAGAATTCCTTGGCTAGGTTAGGCTGCAGACATAGGAGGCTAGACCATCCAAGCCACACCTGGAGGTTTCTGTAAGAGATGATTCTTTCTCTTTGTGGTTTAGCAGACTAGTCCTGTGCTGTTTAACCCTGAGTCGGAGAATAGAATTCGTCCATTGCTTGGGGAAAAACAGCACCAAACCCCGTTCCTGTATTGTTTGGAGGTGGCAAGGTGCTGTAAACCTCCTTACTGTATTGGACTACCATAGGTTAGGATTAATTTCCTTAGCCACTGGGGATAGCCTTATACTGGAGCGGAGTTTGTTAGGTGAGGTAGGGCAGGCTTTAGGGCCAGCCCTTCCGCATCTTATAGGACCCATACCCCTCCCACTCTGTCCTTTGGTGATGGCCTAGCCATCACAAACCCTTAGCCACCGTCCTACTATTCTGCTCGCTACTACGATTAGTGGCTGGCAGCCGGGGTGCAGTCGGCTGCCGGCATATTATATACTGCCAGCCGGCAGAGACTGCAGGCCGGCACCCAGAAATCAGCGATCTGCCGCCCATTAATCCCAAAAGTAGTATACCTTGGAATTGTACCCATGTACTAGCCGGCCGGCACTACAGTATATGATTATACAGTAGCCAGTATATTGCAGTATAGTATATAATGCAAGTAGAAAACTACAGTATAGATTATACTGTAACACAAAATTTCTTCCAACTTACAATGTGTTGTCATGTACAGCCTATTTTGAGACCGTACAGTATAAGGAAAGTGAGTTCTTTCTTTGAAATATTTAAAATCTCTAATATTAAAACTTCTGGAAACTTGTGTTGAGTTACACTTATATATCCTTATAGGATAACAAAATTCCAAAGGTTTTTCTAGAATAAGAATTAACCATAGTTTTAATGTTATGGGAGGTCACAGCAATTGGCTGGACAGGAAATACATGTATGTGTCTTTCCTTTTTTTCTTTTCTTGCTTATCTATCTTAAGCTATATACAATGATAATAGATTATATACTTAATTTTGTGAAACTTTTCACTGTATACTCAATGGAATCTTTTCTCTTTACGGAGGACCAACCCTAGTGCGAGAGTATGTTTTGTAACGTCCGCAGTAAGAACTTCAGCGGAAATGAGCTGTGCAGGAAGCACGCACGCTGCGCAGTCTCCAAGGGTTGATCTCAAGTATTGGGACCCTCAGGTATGTAAGGTGTGTACTAACCTGATTACTGAGGCGTTTGACACCGCTAAGTCAGCGGAGTCAAAGAATGCAGCAAGGGAAAAGCTGCGTGAGTGGGTCCGGGGTTTTCAGAAGAATACCACGGGGCCTCACCTTCCAAGCGAAAAGATGTGGGCCTATCTTATCCCAAGGGCATCTTCGGATGCAGTAATTCCCCAGCCTCACTCAGAGATCCCCTGTGTACAGATTCCGGTAGACTCTGATATCTCGGACGCATTAAAGGACATCCAACTAGACGATAGGATGTCAGAAGTGTCAGAAGACACAGAAAAGGACCTTCTCGCAGAAGGTCAGATAAAGGAGCTGACCCAAGCTCCTGAGACCGAGGAGGAAGAGGTCGACGCGGTGTCGGTCTCGTTGGTTCCTGCCCCATAACCAGTTCCCTTGACATCTTCTGCTATCCCAGAGGAACTGGGAAGGACTCTTTCTTCCATCGGGGAAATGATCCATCAGATGCAGAAGAAGAATGATGAAAATGAAGCTGCGGTGAAGCTGGAGATGCGTAGACTCGCAGCAGCACATGGGCCTCAGAAGAAGCTTAACGTAAAGGACCTTCCTTTGTGTTTGGATGCAAACCCGTGGCGGTATTCTGAACACATGCCGATGACGACTGGGAAGATTGTCATCTCGGAGAAGCTGTGCTCAAGCCCCATTGAAGAGGTGGAATTCTGGCCCAGCTTGGAGTCATACCCAGACTGTTATGTCCGTCTCAAGAAGGAACCAGCCTCAAAGGAGGAAACGGAGCCAAAGGAGGTCATAGTCTTTGACCATGGTAAAGCACGGGCTTTACTGTCTAGACCTATGAAAGAGAGGGGCTTCACTAACTTGAAGGTACCAGCCTTGAGTAAGAAGCACCCCTCCTTTGTGGCTTCTCCAACCAGAGCCTTCCCCTTTATGAAGAAAAGGTACAAGACAGCCTTAAAGGCTATTGAGGCAGGGAAGCCATGCCCTTCATTGGACGAGTACAAGCCTTTATCCCTGACCTTGCCTATGGACCAGAGAGACTGGAGGGACGTCCATCTTACCTTCTCAGTCGGAAAGTTGGAAGCAGATATTGCCGGACGTCAGTTCGGCGAGGACCTTCCAAAGTTGTCTGAATTTCTCTTGCGCAGGGAGCAAGAGACAAAAGAAAGACTTGCTGCATCTATGTCTCTCCAGACTACTCAGGAGACGATGGCAAGCGACCCCAAGAACCAGGAGATGTTTATGGTAGTGGCCAAAACCCATTTGGCCACCGTGACCAACGTCGCTTCTACGTGTTACTAGTAGTAATCAGCATTACGGTGATGATATCTATCGCCGTTAACATCCTTATTTGGCGTAGGTTAAATTGGAGTTTAAACAGAACGTTTTGCCATGTCCAGAATAAATTCCTTATTTAATTTAATTTAAAGCCGTTTGAAACTGGCCCCTTCATTCGCTCAAAGGAGTAAAAATTGTCTTGGAAAAGTGTTGTGCACGAAAAGCAGTTAGTACACTAGTAATATGTAGTTGAAGAGATTATAGAACATTTGAATTTTAAAAACTTTTTAAAATAACATTTAAAAAAAAAATCTTTTTTTAGGCACCTAATAAAATATATAAGCCCTAAATGTTAAAATAAAGAATCTATGGGCTTCTAATAAAATATATAAGCCCCAGGAATTCCGTATGACATCTAAGTAACAACTACCACAAATATCCATATTCATGTTAAAGTTTATTTAGCTATCTCAGCACTTAATGATTTATTGTAAACACAACATTAATACCGAAAGGTACTTAGTTCCGTTCTCAGAGACAACTCTTTCTCACAGCTTGGTTGTGTTTATTCTTCATGAAAAATGTTACATTGCTAAGGTTTGGTATTCGCATCCTGTTTATGATATGACTATGGCTTATCTAACACTTCTCCTACTTCCACAGTGACCTCTAAGGTCATGTATTTTAAACATATGATATATGTATATATATATATATATATATATATATATATATATATATATATATATATATATATATATATATATATATATATATATATATATATATATATATATATATATATATATATATATATATATATATGGGCTCAGGCCATGTCGTCCTAATGGAATTTCCTTTAAAGTAGCTTCCTAGGGTATATTTAACTACAGTGATATTCCCAGAGAATTTTACCTTAAGGTACCCAGAATTCTAACTCCTGGAGCGAATATCCCTAATTTACTCTTATAGGGATATCGCACAATATCAGAGGACATATTCTTGACACGCCACATAGCTATCTTCACCCCGAATAGCGTTAACGCTTCGAGAGGGAAAAGTGGCAAGAAAAGGAAGGGGAGCCGTTATTAAGGTACCTCTCCTCCCCGTTTTGAGTCTGTATATGACGTCATCAAAGGCGCCCTGTTATTCCTTATCTCGTAGCCCTGTAGCTCGGTGATTTCCTATGTGCTCTTTCGTATTTTTTGGATTATTCGCAATTATGATGCTTTCACCAGCCTCTTCTACCTCTGGAAATTTGAGTATTATCTTTACTTTGTATAAATGTAAGCTCTTCCCTGTTTTCAATTGAATCAAAGTGAAATTAATGTAAACAAGAGCTGTTGCCTAACCGGAGGCGTCAAGGACGCTGTTGCTCGCTATGCATGAGTCATTTAGTTAGCCAGAGAGACTTTCTCAGCTTCAATGCTTTAATAAATTTAGCTATTCGGCCTTCCTACTGGGAATTTTTTATATTATGCCGATAGTATTTATCAGTTTCGGCGATTTAGGTAACCGATCCTTGCTTACGCTACGCTTCATAGCCTAGGCGTTTTGCTTTTAGTACTTTCATGCATGATATATAGATTTTCCTAGTGTGTTAATTTCATAGAAGCCTTAGGCATTTATTTATACATGTAAGATATTTACTGAATAAATTACCTCTTCTAAGATAGTATACGAGAGAATTTAGTTGATTTAAGTAATCGATTTTCACCGCGCCTAGGCTAAGAGCTTAAGGGGCTTTAGTATACTTTTGCACACTTCCCAAATTGTTCTTTTCTCCTCTGGAAGTCTAAGATCAATCCCTTTTCCCTCTGAGTTAGCCTAGGCTTAACCCTAGTCAGTTTTAACTTGAGTTGTATTCAGGTAAAACTATGCTAGGGTGTTTTTGTCCTTGTCCTGTAAGCAGAGTGACTGGTTTTTGGGCTTGGTCAGAACATCAGAGTATTTTGTCTGTGGTCTGTAAATCCTTGCAGAGTGAATAGAATTCCTTGGCTAGGTTAGGCTGCAGACATAGGAGGCTAGACCATCCAAGCCACACCTGGAGGTTTCTGTAAGAGATGATTCTTTCTCTTTGTGGTTTAGCAGACTAGTCCTGTGCTGTTTAACCCTGAGTCGGAGAATAGAATTCGTCCATTGCTTGGGGAAAAACAAGCACCAAACCCCGTTCCTGTATTGTTTGGAGGTGGCAAGGTGCTGTAAACCTCCTTACTGTATTGGACTACCATAGGTTAGGATTAATTTCCTTAGCCACTGGGGATAGCCTTATACTGGAGCGGAGTTTGTTAGGTGAGGTAGGGCAGGCTTTAGGGCCAGCCCTTCCGCATCTTATAGGACACTCACCCCTCCCACTCTGTCCTTTGGTGATGGCCTAGCCATCACAAACCCTTAGCCACCGTCCTACTATTCTGCTCGCTACTACGATTAGTGGCTGGCAGCCGGGGTGCAGTCAGCTGCCGGCATATTATTTACTGCCAGCCGGCAGAGACTGCAGGCCGGCACCCAGAAATCAGCGATCTGCCGCCCATTAATCCCAAAAGTAGTATACCTTGGAATTGTACCCATGTACTAGCCGGCCGGCACTACAGTATATGATTATACAGTAGCCAGTATATTGCAGTATAGTATATAATGCAAGTAGAAAACTACAGTATAGATTATAATGTAACACAAAATTTCTTCCAACATACAATGTGTTGTCATGTAGAGCCTATTTTGAGACCGTACAGTATAAGGAAAGTGAGTTCTTTCTTTGAAATATTTAAAATCTCTAATATTAAAACTTCTGGAAACTTGTGTTGAGTTACACTTATATATCCTTATGGGATAACAAAATTCCAAAGGTTTTTCTAGAATAAGAATTAACCATAGTTTTAATGTTATGGGAGGTCACAGCAATTGGCTGGACAGGAAATACATGTATGTGTCTTTCCTTTTTTTCTTTTCTTGCTTATCTATCTTAAGCTATATACAATAATAATAGATTATATAATTAATTTTGTGAAACTTTTCACTGTATACTCAATGGAATCTTTTCTCTTTACGGAGGACCAACCCTAGTGCGAGAGTATGTTTTGTAACGTCCGCAGTAAGAACTTCAGCGGAAATGAGCTGTGCAGGAAGCACGCACGCTGCGCAGTCTCCAAGGGTTGATCTCAAGTATTGGGACCCTCAGGTATGTAAGGTGTGTACTAACCTGATTACTGAGGCGTTTGACACCGCTAAGTCGGCGGAGTCAAAGAATGCAGCAAGGGAAAAGCTGCGTGAGTGGGTCCGGGGTTTTCAGAAGAATACCACGGGGCCTCACCTTCCAAGCGAAAAGATGTGGGCCTATCTTATCCCAAGGGCATCTTCGGATGCAGTAATTCCCCAGCCTCACTCAGAGATCCCCTGTGTACAGATTCCGGTAGACTCTGATATCTCGGACGCATTAAAGGACATCCAACTAGACGATAGGATGTCAGAAGTGTCAGAAGACACAGAAAAGGACCTTCTCGCAGAAGGTCAGATAAAGGAGCTGACCCAAGCTCCTGAGACCGAGGAGGAAGAGGTCGACGCGGTGTCGGTCTCGTTGGTTCCTGCCCCATAACCAGTTCCCTCGACATCTTCTGCTATCCCAGAGGAACTGGGAAGTACTCTTTCTTCCATCGGGGAAATGATCCATCAGATGCAGAAGAAGAATGATGAAAAAGAAGCTGCGGTGAAGCTGGAGATGCGTAGACTCGCAGCAGCACATGGGCCTCAGAAGAACCTTAACGTAAAGGACCTTCCTTTGTGTTTAGATGCAAACCCGTGGCGGTATGCTGAACACATGCCGATGACGACTGGGAAGATTGTCATCTCGGAGAAGCTGTGCTCAAGCCCCATTGAAGAGGTAAAATTCTGGCCCAGCTTGGAGTCATACCCAGACTGTTATGTCCGTCTCAAGAAGGAACCATCCTCAAAGGATTAAACGGAGCCAAAGTAGGTCATAGTCTTTGACCATGGTAAAGCACGGGCTTTACTGTCTAGACCTATGAAAGAGAGTTGCTTCACTAACTTGAAGGTACCAGCCTTGAGTAAGAAGCACCCCTCCTTTGTGGCTTCTCCAACCAGAGCCTTCCCCTTTATGGAGAAAGGGTACAAGACAGCCTTAAAGGCTATTGAGGCAGGGAAGCCATGACCTTCATTGGACGAGTACAAGCCTTTATCCCTGACCTTGCCTATGGACTAGAGAGACTGGAGGGACGTCCATCTTACCTTCTCAGTCGGAAAGTTGGAAGCAGATATTGCCGGACGTCAGTTCGGCGAGGACCTTCCAAAGTTGTCTGAATTTCTCTAGCGCAGGGAGCAAGAGACAAAAGAAAGACTTGCTGCATCTATGTCTCTCCAGACTACTCAGGAGACGATGGCAAGCGACCCCAAGAACCAGGAGATGTTTATGGTAGTGGCCAAAACCCATTTGGCCACCGTGACCAACGTCGTTTCTACGTGTTTCTAGCAGTAATCAGCATTACGGTGATGATATCTATCGCCGTTAACATCCTTATTTGGCGTAGGTTAAATTGGAGTTTAAACAGAACGTTTTGCCATGTCCAGACAAAATTCCTTATTTAATTCAATTTAAAGCCATTTGAAACTGGCCCCTTCATTCGCTCAAAGGAGTAAAAATTGTCTTGGAAAAGTGTTGTGCACGAAAAGCAGTTAGTACACTAGTAATATGTAGTTGAAGAGATTATAGAACATTTGAATTTTAAAAACTTTTTAAAATAACATTTAAAAAAAATCTTTTTTTAGGCACCTAATAAAATATATAAGCCCTAAATGTTAAAATAAAGAATCTATGGGCTTCTAATAAAATATATAAGCCCCAGGAATTCCGTATGACATCTAAGTAACAACTACCACAAATATCCATATTCATGTTAAAGTTTATTTAGCTATCTCAGCACTTAATGATTTATTGTAAACACAACATTAATACCGAAAGGTACTTAGTTCCGTTCTCAGAGACAACTCTTTCTCACAGCTTGGTTGTGTTTATTCTTCATGAAAAATGTTACATTGCTAAGGTTTGGTATTCGCATCCTGTTTATGATATGACTATGGCATATCTCACACTTCTCCTACTTCCACAGTGACCTCTTAGGTCATGTATTTTAAACATGTGATATATATATATATATATATATATATATATATATATATATATATATATATATATATATATATATATATATATATATATATATATATATATATATATATATATATATATATATATATATATATATATATGTGGGCTCAGGCCATGTCGTCCTAATGGAATTTCCTTTAAAGTAGCTTCCTAGGGTATATTTAACTACAGTGATATTCCCAGAGAATTTTAACTTAAGGTACCCAGAATTCTAACTCCTGGAGCGAATATCCCTAATTTACTCTTATAGGGATATCGCACAATATCAGAGGACATATTCTTGACACGCCACATAGCTATCTTCACCCCGAATAGCGTTAACGCTTCGAGAGGGAAAAGTGGCAAGAAAAGGAAGGGGAGCCGTTATTAAGGTACCTCTCCTCCCCGTTTTGAGTCTGTATATGACGTCATCAACGGCGCCCTGTTATTCCTTATCTCGTAGCCCTGTAGCTCGGTGATTTCCTATGTGCTCTTTCGTATTTTTTGGATTATTCGCAATTTTGATGCTTTCACCAGCCTCATCTACCTCTGGAAATTTGAGTATTATCTTTACTTTGTATAAATGTAAGCTCTTCCCTGTTTTCAATTGAATCAAAGTGAAATTAATGTAAACAAGAGCTGTTGCCTAACCGGAGGCGTCAAGGACGCTGTTGCTCGCTATGCATGAGTCATTTAGTTAGCCAGAGCGACTTTCTCAGCTTTATTGCTTTAATAAATTTAGCTATTCGGCCTTCCTACTGGGAATTTTTTATATTATGCCGATAGTATTTATCAGTTTCGGCGATTTAGGTAACCGATCCTTGCTTACGCTACGCTTCATAGCCTAGGCGTTTTGCTTTTAGTACTTTCATGCATGATATATAGATTTTCCTAGTGTATTAATTTCATAGAAGCCTTAGGCATTTATTTATACATGTAAGATATTTACTGAATAAATTACCTCTTCTAAGATAGTATACGAGAGAATTTAGTTGATTTAGGTAATCGATTCTCACCGCGCCTAGGCTAAGAGCTTAAGGGGCTTTAGTATACTTTTGCACACTTCCCAAATTGTTCTTTTCTCCTCTGGAAGTCTAAGATTAATCCCTTTTCCCTCTGAGTTAGCCTAGGCTTAACCCTAGTCAGTTTTAACTTGAGTTGTATTCAGGTAAAACTATGCTAGGGTGTTTTTGTCCTTGTCCTGTAAGCAGAGTGACTGGTTTTTGGGCTTGGTCAGAACATCAGAGTATTTTGTCTGTGGTCTGTAAATCCTTGCAGAGTGAATAGAATTCCTTGGCTAGGTTAGGCTGCAGACATAGGAGGCTAGACCATCCAAGCCACACCTGGAGGTTTCTGTAAGAGATGATTCTTTCTCTTTGTGGTTTAGCAGACTAGTCCTGTGCTGTTTAACCCTGAGTCGGAGAATAGAATTCGTCCATTGCTTGGGGAAAAACAGCACCAAACCCCGTTCCTGTATTGTTTGGAGGTGGCAAGGTGCTGTAAACCTCCTTACTGTATTGGACTACCATAGGTTAGGATTAATTTCCTTAGCCACTGGGGATAGCCTTATACTGGAGCGGAGTTTGTTAGGTGAGGTAGGGCAGGCTTTAGGGCCAGCCCTTCCGCATCTTATAGGACCCTCACCCCTCCCACTCTGTCCTTTGGTGATGGCCTAGCCATCACAAACCCTTAGCCACCGTCCTACTATTCTGCTCGCTACTACGATTAGTGGCTGGCAGCCGGGGTGCAGTCAGCTGCCGGCATATTATCTACTGCCAGCCGGCAGAGACTGCAGGCCGGCACCCAGAAATCAGCGATCTGCCGCCTATTAATCCCAAAAGTAGTATACCTTGGAATTGTACCCATGTACTAGCCGGCCAGCACTACAGTATATGATTATACAGTAGCCAGTATATTGCAGTATAGTATATAATGCAAGTAGAAAACTACAGTATAGATTATACTGTAACACAAAATTTCTTCCAACATACAATGTGTTGTCATGTACAGCCTATTTTGAGACCGTACAGTATAAGGAAAGTGAGTTCTTTCTTTGAAATATTTAAAATCTCTAATATTAAAACTTCTGGAAACTTGTGTTGAGTTACACTTATATATCCTTATAGGATAACAAAATTCCAAAGGTTTTTCTGGAATAAGAATTAACCATAGTTTTAATGTTATGGGAGGTCACAGCAATTGGCTGGACAGGAAATACATGTATGTGTCTTTCCTTTTTTTCTTTTCTTGCTTATCTATCTTAAGCTATATACAATGATAATAGATTATATACTTAATTTTGTGAAACTTTTCACTGTATACTCAATGGAATCTTTTCTCTTTACGGAGGACCAACCCTAGTGCGAGAGTATGTTTTGCAACGTCCGCAGTAAGAACTTCAGTGGAAATGAGCTGTGCAGGAAGCACGCACGCTGCGCAGTCTCCAAGGGTTGATCTCAAGTATTGGGACCCTCAGGTATGTAAGGTGTGTACTAACCTGATTACTGAGGCGTTTGACACCCCTAAGTCGGCGGAGTCTAAGTATGCAGCAAGGGAAAAGCTGCGTGAGTGGGTCCGGGGTTTTCAGAAGAATACCACGGGGCCTTACCTTCCAAGCAAAAAGATGTGGGCCTATCTTATCCCAAGGGCATCTTCGGATGCAGTAATTCCCCAGCCTCACTCAGAGATCCCCTGTGTACAGATTCCGGTAGACTCTGATATCTCGGACGCATTAAATGACATCCAGCTAGACGATAGGATGTCAGAAGTGTCAGAAGACACAGAAAAGGACCTTCTCGCAGAAGGTCAGATAAAGGAGCTGACCCAAGCTCCTGAGACCGAGGAGGAAGAGGTCGACTCGGTGTCGGTCTCGTTGGTTCCTGCCCCATAACCAGTTCCCTCGACATCTTCTGCTATCCCAGAGGAACTGGGAAGGACTCTTTCTTCCATCGGGGAAATGATCCATCAGATGCAGAAGAAGAATGATGAAAAAGAAGCTGCGGTGAAGCTGGAGATGCGTAGACTCGCAGCAGCACATGGGCCTCAGAAGAAGCTTAACGTAAAGGACCTTTCTTTGTGTTTGGATGCAAACCTGTGGCGGTATGCTGAACACATGCCGATGACGACTGGGAAGATTGTCATCTCGGAGAAGCTGTGCTCAAGCCCCATTGAAGAGGTGATATTCTGGCCCAGCTTGGAGTCATACCCAGACTGTTATGTCCATCTCAAGAAGGAACCAGCCTCAAAGGAGGAAACGGAGCCAAAGGAGGTCATAGTCTTCGACCATGGTAAAGCACGGGCTTTACTGTCTAGACCTATGAAAGAGAGGGGCTTCACTAACTTGAAGGTACCAGCCTTGAGTAAGAAGCACCCCTCCTTTGTGGCTTCTCCAACCAGAGCCTTCCCCTTTATGGAGAAAGGGTACAAGACATCCTTAAAGGCTATTGAGGCAGGGAAGCCATGCCCTTCATTGGACGAGTACAAGCCTTTATCCCTGACCTTGCCTATGGACCAGAGAGACTGGAGGGACGTCCATCTTACCTTCTCAGTCGGAAAGTTGGAAGCAGATATTGCCGGACGTCAGTTCGGCGAGGACCTTCCAAAGTTGTCTGAATTTCTCTTGCGCAGGGAGCAAGAGACAAAAGAAAGACTTACTGCATCTATGTCTCTCCAGACTACTCAGGAGACGATGGCAAGCGACCCCAAGAACCAGGAGATGTTTATGGTAGTGGCCAAAACCCATTTGGCCACCGTGACCAACGTCGTTTCTACGTGTTACTAGCAGTAATCAGCATTACGGTGATGATATCTATCGCCGTTAACATCCTTATTTGGCGTAGGTTAAATTGGAGTTTAAACAGAACGTTTTGCCATGTCCAGACAAAATTCCTTATTTAATTCAATTTAAAGCCGTTTGAAACTGGCCCCTTCATTCGCTCAAAGGAGTAAATATTGTCTTGGAAAAGTGTTGTGCACGAAAAGCAGTTAGTACACTAGTAATATGTAGTTGAAGAGATTATAGAACATTTGAATTTTAAAAACTTTTTAAAATAACATTTTAAAAAAAAATCATTTTTTAGGCACCTAATAAAATATATAAGCCCTAAATGTTAAAATAAAGAATCTATGGGCTTCTAATAAAATATATAAGCCCCAGGAATTCCGTATGACATCTAAGTAACAACTACCACAAATATCCATATTCATGTTAAAGTTTATTTAGCTATCTCAGCACATAATGATTTATTGTAAACACAACATTAATACCGAAAGGTACTTAGTTCCGTTCTCAGAGACAACTCTTTCTCACAGCTTGGTTGTGTTTATTCTTCATGAAAAATGTTACATTGCTAAGGTTTGGTATTCGCATCCTGTTTATGATATGACTATGGCATATCTCACACTTCTCCTACTCTTAGGTCATGTATTTTAAACATGTGATATATATATATATATATATATATATATATATATATATATATATATATATATATATATATATATATATATATATATATATATATATATATATATATATATATATATATATATATATATATATGGGCTCAGGCCATGTCGTCCTAATGGAATTTCCTTTAAAGTAGCTTCCTAGGGTATATTTAACTACAGTGATAATCCCAGAGAATTTTACCTTAAGGTACCCAGAATTCTAACTCCTGGAGCGAATATCCCTAATTTACTCTTATAGGGATATCGCACAATATCAGAGGACATATTCTTGACACGCCACATAGCTATCTTCACCCCGAATAGCGTTAACGCTTCGAGAGGGAAAAGTGGCAAGAAAAGGAAGGGAAGCCGTTATTAAGGTACCTCTCCTCCCCGTTTTGAGTCTGTATATGACGTCATCAACGGCGCCCTGTTATTCCTTATCTCGTAGCCCTGTAGCTCGGTGATTTCCTATGTGCTCTTTCGTATTTTTTGGATTATTCGCAATTATGATGCTTTCACCAGCCTCATCTACCTCTGGAAATTTGAGTATTATCTTTACTTTGTATAAATGTAAGCTCTTCCCTGTTTTCAATTGAATCAAAGTGAAATTAATGTAAACAAGAGCTGTTGCCTAACCGGAGGCGTCAAGGACGCTGTTGCTCGCTATGCATGAGTCATTTAGTTAGCCAGAGCGACTTTCTCAGCTTTAATGCTTTAATAAATTTAGCTATTCGGCCTTCCTACTGGGAATTCTTTATATTATGCCGATAGTATTTATCAGTTTCGGCGATTTAGGTAACCGATCCTTGCTTACGCTACGCTTCATAGCCTAGGCGTTTTGCTTTTAGTACTTTCATGCATGATCTATAGATTTTCCTAGTGTGTTAATTTCATAGAAGCCTTAGGCATTTATTTATACATGTAAGATATTTACAGAATAAATTACCTCTTCTAAGATAGTATACGAGAGAATTTAGTTGATTTAAGTAATCGATTCTCACCGCGCCTAGGCTAAGAGCTTAAGGGGCTTTAGTATACTTTTGCACACTTCCCAAATTGTTCTTTTCTTCTCTGGAAGTCTAAGATCAATCCCTTTTCCCTCTGAGTTAGCCTAGGCTTAACCCTAGTCAGTTTTAACTTGAGTTGTATTCAGGTAAAACTATGCTAGGGTGTTTTTGTCCTTTTCCTGTAAGCAGAGTGACTGGTTTTTGGGCTTGGTCAGAACATCAGAGTATTTTGTCTGTGGTCTGTAAATCCTTGCAGAGTGAATAGAATTCCTTGGCTAGGTTAGGCTGCAGACATAGGAGGCTAGACCATCCAAGCCACACCTGGAGGTTTCTGTAAGAGATGATTCTTTCTCTTTGTGGTTTAGCAGACTAGTCCTGTGCTGTTTAACCCTGAGTCGGAGAATAGAATTCGTCCATTGCTTGGGGAAAAACAGCACCAAACCCCGTTCCTGTATTGTTTGGAGGTGGCAAGGTGCTGTAAACCTCCTTACTGTATTGGACTACCATAGGTTAGGATTAATTTCCTTAGCCACTGGGGATAGCCTTATACTGGAGCGGAGTTTGTTAGGTGAGGTAGGGCAGGCTTTAGGGCCAGCCCTTCCGCATCTTATAGGACCCTCACCCCTCCCACTCTGTCCTTTGGTGATGGCCTAGCCATCACAAACCCTTAGCCACCGTCCTACTATTCTGCTCGCTACTACGATTAGTGGCTGGCAGCCGGGGTGCAGTCGGCTGCCGGCATATTATATACTGCCAGCCGGCAGAGACTGCAGGCCGGCACCCAGAAATCAGCGATCTGCAGCCCATTAATCCCAAAAGTAGTATACCTTGGAATTGTACCCATGTACTAGCCGGCCGGCACTACAGTATATGATTATACAGTAGCCAGTATATTGCAGTATAGTATATAATGCAAGTAGAAAAATACAGTATAGATTATACTGTAACACAAAATTTCTTCCAACATACAATGTGTTGTCATGTAGAGCCTATTTTGAGACCGTACAGTATAAGGAAAGTGAGTTCTTTCTTTGAAATATTTAAAATCTCTAATATTAAAACTTCTGGAAACTTGTTTTGAGTTACACTTATATATCCTTATAGGATAACAAAATTCCAAAGGTTTTTCTAGAAAAAGAATTAACCATAGTTTTAATGTTATGGGAGGTCACAGCAATTGGCTGGACAGGAAATACATGTATGTGTCTTTCCTTTTTTTCTTTTCTTGCTTATCTATCTTAAGCTATATACAATAATAATAGATTATATACTTAATTTTGTGAAACTTTTCACTGTATACTCAATGGAATCTTTTCTCTTTACGGAGGACCAACCCTAGTGCGAGAGTATGTTTTACAACGTCCGCAGTAAGAACTTCAGCGGAAATGAGCTGTGCAGGAAGCACGCACGCTGCGCAGTCTCCAAGGGTTGATCTCAAGTATTGGGACCCTCAGGTATGTAAGGTGTGTACCAACCTGATTACTGAGGCGTTTGACACCCCTAAGTCGGCGGAGTCAAAGAATGCAGCAAGGGAAAAGCTGCGTGAGTGGGTCCGGGGTTTTCAGAAGAATACCACGGGGCCTTACCTTCCAAGCGAAAAGATGTGGGCCTATCTTATCCCAAGGGCATCTTCGGATGCAGTAATTCCCCAGCCTCACTCAGAGATCCCCTGTGTACAGATTCCGGTAGACTCTGATATCTCGGACGCATTAAAGGACATCCAACTAGACGATAGGATGTCAGAAGTGTCAGAAGACACAGAAAAGGACCTTCTCGCAGAAGGTCAGATAAAGGAGCTGACCCAAGCTCCTGAGACCGAGGAGGAAGAGGTCGACGCGGTGTCGGTCTCGTTGGTTCCTGCCCCATAACCAGTTCCCTCGACATATTCTGCTATCCCAGAGGAACTGGGAAGGACTCTTTCTTCCATCGGGGAAATGATCCATCAGATGCAGAAGAAGAATGATGAAAAAGAAGCTGCGGTGAAGCTGGAGATGCGTAGACTCGCAGCAGCACATGGGCCTCAGAAGAAGCTTAACGTAAAGGACCTTCCTTTGTGTTTGGATGCAAACCCGTGGCGGTATGCTGAACACATGCCGATGACGACTGGGAAGCTTGTCATCTCGGAGAAGCTGTGCTCAAGCCCCATTGAAGAGGTGGAATTCTGGCCCAGCTTGGAGTCATACCCAGACTGTTATGTCCGTCTCAAGAAGGAACCAGCCTCAAAGGAGGAAACGGAGCCAAAGGAGGTCATAGTCTTTGACCATGGTAAAGCACGGGCTTTACTGTCTAGACCTATGAAAGAGAGGGGCTTCACTAACTTGAAGGTACCAGCCTTGAGTAAGAAGCACCCCTCCTTTGTGGCTTCTCCAACCAGAGCCTTCCCCTTTATGGAGAAAGGGTACAAGACAGCCTTAAAGGCTATTGAGGCAGGGAAGCCATGCCCTTCATTGGACGAGTACAAGCCTTTATCCCTGACCTTGCCTATGGACCAGAGAGACTGGAGGGACGTCCATCTTACCTTCTCAGTCGGAAAGTTGGAAGCAGATATTGCCGGACGTCAGTTCGGCGAGGACCTTCCAAAGTTGTCTGAATTTCTCTTGCGCAGGGAGCAAGAGACAAAAGAAAGACTTGCTGCATCTATGTCTCTCCAGACTACTCAGGAGACGATGGCAAGCGACCCCAAGAACCAGGAGATGTTTATGGTAGTAGCCAAAACCCATTTGGCCACCTTGACCAAGGACATTGTAGTTTCATTAAGGCCAGGAGGGCTTGTAGAGAGTTCGTGTTCGCCTTTGCTACGGTGAGACATGAACCCAGGAAACTAGTTTCATCCTACATTTAGGGAAAGGACCTCTTCCCTAGCGAAGTGGTCAAAGAGGTAGTAGATAAGGCCGCCTCGGAGAACAGGAACCTTCTCCAAAAGTGGGGCCTATCACTCAAGAGGATGTCTTCCCTGGATGAGGGTCCCCAACCTAAGAAGCCTAGGCTACACTTTCTCCCAGCCAAACCGTACAGACAACAACCACAACTTCCCACGACCATGGTGGCACAACCTCCAACTACCTACTAGTCGGTACCCCAGCCAGGAGCGACGCAATCGCCAACTTTTAACCCGGCTTTCGAGAGGCAGTCAACTACCTTTCGTCCAAAAGCTAGAGGATCAGCTAGAGGCTCCTCTAGACGCCCCTCAAAAGGAAGAGGAAACAGAGGACGCGGTCAAGGAGGCAAGCCCTCAGGTCCACAGCAAAAGTGAGATGCTCCCGGTAGGGGGGAGACTATTCATTTCGGGATCGTTGTACCTTCGATCCCTGGGTCCACAGCCTGAACAAGAATAGACTGGGTTGGAGCTGGAACAGCACTCCACCTTAATTCCCTCAATTATTCCAATACTCCACCCCTGTCATGGAAGAATATGTACGGGAACTCTTGGAGAAAAGAGTAATTTGGAGAGTAAAGTCCATCAAGTTCCAAGGAAGGCTGTTTTGTGTTCCCAAGAAGGACTTGTCGCCACTCAACAAGTTCATAGTAAACTCCAAGTTCAGGATGTTAACACTTCAACGCATAAGGACCCTGTTGTTCAAACAGTCTTACACTGTCTCGATAGACATGGCTGATGCCTACTGGCACGTCCCAGTCAATCGTCAACTCTCCTCCTACCTAGGTTTCAAGCTACAAGGAAGACTTTATGCCTTTAGAGCCATGCCCTGCAGGCTAAACATAGCCCAAAGGATGTTCACGAAGCTTGCAAATGCAGCCGTTCATCAATTACACTTAAAGAGTGTCCAAGTAGTGGCCTACTTGGACGATTGGCTGGTGTCGGCAGCATCCAATACGGAATGCATGCAGGCTTCTAAGAAAGTGGTCCAGTTCCTGGAACATCTGGGATTCAAGATCAACACCAAAATTCTCGACTATCTCCAGCTCAAAAGTTTCAGTGGTTGGGTATCCACTGGAACTTAAAGTCACACTGACTTTCCATCCCACAGAAAAAAAGGAAAGAGATAGCGGGATCTGTCAAGAGACTTCTGGAATCCGATCGGATATCAAGACGTGAACGGGAGAGAGTGCTGGGCTCTCTACAGTTTGCCTCAGTGAGAGATCTAGTGCTATGAGCACAGCTAAAGGATGCAACAGGAGTCTGGAGAAGATACGCATCAATCGTCGAAGAGATCTGAGAAGACCATTACCGACTCAATTGCGATCGCTTCTCAAGCCATGGTCAAAGCCAAGCACCTGAAGAAATCAATACTTCTTCAGCCACCTCCACCTTCAGTCATCATCCATACAGACGCTTCAAAGGAAGGATGAGCAGGTTACTCTCACCAAATGAAAATCCAGGGGGCTTGGTCCAATCTATTCAAGACCTCCATATCAACATTCTGGAAGCCATGGCAGTATTTCTTTCACTGAAGAAATTATCTCCTCGCCATTCGACCCACATAAGACTGGTCCTGGACAGCGAGGTGATAGTGAGATACCTGAATCGTCAACGTTTGAGATCACCTCAAATCAACCAAGTTATGTTGGCCATTTTCCGCTTGGCGGAAAAGAAGAGAGGGCACTTATCATCAGTTCACCTCCAAGGATTCCGCAACGTGACGGCGGACGTTCTATCCAGGTTCACACCGATGGGCTCAGAATGGTCCCTAGACGCAGGATCGTTCTCCCTCATCTTACGTCAAGTCCCAGAACTGAAGATAGACCTCTTTGCGACAAGCGACAACAAAAAGCTACCTCGTTACGTGGCCCCTAACGAGGATCCTCTAGCGGAAGAAGTGGACACAATGTCCCTCGATTGGAACAGATGGTCCGGGATTTACCTGTTCCCTCCACCCAAAATTTCTACTGAAAGTCCTCGACAAAGTGAGATCATTAAGGGGAACAGCCGTGATAGTGGCTCACAAGTGGCCAAAAAGCATCTGATTTCCCATGGCGATAGAACTGCAGCTGACGCTGGTCCCGTTGCCGGATCCAGTTTTAACTCAGCAAGTGCAGAAGTCGACTGTCTTCGCTTCATCACAGAAAACCCGGAACTTTCATCTCATGATTTTCTCTACTTAGCGGTGAAAAAAAGATTCAGGATTTCGAGAGACAGCATAAACTTCTTAGTGGAATATAAATCCAAATCTACCAGAAGACAATATGAGTCGTTGTGGAAGAAATGGGTGTCATTTGTCAAGGCAAATAATCCAAAAGAAATCTCAACAGATTTCTGTTTATCCTTCTTTATCCACCTTCATGAGCAAAGTTTAGCAGCTAACACAATATCCATGTGTAAGTCTACCTTGACAAGACCCTAATTGTATGCATTCCAGGTCGACCTCTCTAATGAAATCTTCAACAAGATTCCTAAGGCCTGTGGTAGACTCAGGCCGCAGTGCCTCCGAAACCCATTGCATGGTCTCTGGATAAGGTTCTTCACTTCGCTTCAGCGCTGAACAACGAAGATTGCGCTTTGAAAGATTTGACCCAAAAAGTTATATTTCTATTTGCACTAACCTCAAGTGCCAGAGTTAGCGAAATAGTGGCCCTCTCGAAAGATGAGGGTCATATTCAGTTCCTAGAAGGGGGAGAACTGAATCTTTTTCCTGACCCAACGTTTCTCGCCAAAAATGAGCTACCCACCAAAAGGTGGGGTCTTTGGAGAATCTGCCCTCTGAAGGAAGATGTCTTTCTATGTCCAGTAGAGTGCCTAAAGGTCTATCTTCGTAGAACTTCAGACTTTAGGGGAGGACAGCTTTTTAAGGGAGAAACTTCAGGTTCAAATTTGTCTCTGAAACAACTAAGGGCGAAGATCACCTACTTCATTCGCAGAACGGATCCGGACAGTACACCTGCAGGTCATGATCCAAGAAAAATTTCCTCATCCCTGAACTTTTTCCAGAATATGGACTTCGAACACCTTCGCTCGTACACTGGCTGGAAGTCATCCAGAGTATTTTTTAAACATTACACGAAGCAGGTAAAGGAATTAAAGAGGTCTGTGGTGGCAGCAGGTAGTGTTCTTAAACCTGTTGCCTAGTTTTGCGAGGAACAGTGAAAATTAATTGGGACGATTAATTTAAGGGTGTGCGTGTGGTCCCTGGATGGTACAACAGGCTAAGTGAAAGGTCACCAAGGTGTCCTTACAGACTGTCTCAAATACAAAGGTGAAATAAGCATAATGCATAACACATGTGCATGCGTTTTTACGTAAGTGTGAATGGACAGTAATGACAGAAATTAATGTAGATTATTAACATTTTTGTTTTCAAGTGGCATTAATATGTTTCCTTTTCAGACGAAACGAGTATTTCTTGTATTACCGCTATCTTTATGCTTCAATTTATTTCATCCACATTTTATACTATTCTATAAAATGCTGATTGATCTATATAGTTATTGTTTGTCAATAAACAAGTTTTAAATGAACTTTGCGTCCTATTCGCCCCTGGTTCATTTTAATAAAGATATTGAGCATTACATTTCATCCTTTGGATATTGAATGATAGTAAAAGAAACTCTTGAAAGATTGTTCCTTCGTGTAGACAAACACTCCTTGATTTTGGCCAGTCATTATTTAGAACAGGCCAGTATTCTCTGAATGTGATGGTAACTGATATATAATATTTGTTCCTAAATGGATGCAAACCTTTTGTTGGTACATAAGTAAAATTCTGTATACCGGGGGAGCTGTCAGTATTACATATGCCTATTGGTGAGTTTTCAATACAAACTTTGCTTTAGAAGGTATAGGTTGAGACCAATATACTGGTTTGTTTGCTGGGATATCCATAGGTAATATATATTCCTCGAGACTTTTCCAGAGTCTAGCATTGTTCTTCCCTATAGGGGGCAGGAAGCACTAACATGGTTCATGATTGGAAGTAGTGATGTATGACGGTAAGATCATGGGTCTCTAGGTCTAAATCAACCAAGGACATTCTGTCTTGAGGACAAGGCACAAAATAGAAAACCCACAGATACATTAATGCTCTGGTATACTTCCATCAGAACGACATGGACTGAGCCCGAAAAACATATTTTGACCGAAGTGAAAAATCTATTTTTGGGTGAGATAGCCACGTCGTTCTGATGGACCCGCCCTTCCTTTTTTTCTGAAAAGGGCTAAAGGACCCCTCCCAATAGTACTGTATCTGTAGCACCTCGCTTATCGCTACAAGGAATAACATGGCATGGTTTATGACGTCATATACAGACTCAAAACGTGGAAGAGAGGTACCTTAATAACGGCTCCCATTTGTTTTCTTGCCACATTCCCCTCTCGAAGCGTTAACGCCATTGGGGGTGAAGATAGCTATGTAGCGTGTCAAGAATACGTCCTCTGATAGTGTGTGATATCCCTATAAGAGTAAATTATGGATATTCGCTCTAGGAGTTAGAATTCTGGGTACCTTAAGGTAAAATTCTCTGGGAATATGACTGTAGTTAAATATACCCTAGGAAGCTACTTTAAAGGAACTTCTATCAGGATAACAGGGCTATCTCACCCAAAAATAGATTATATATATAAATATTTCCCTGCTGGAGCCCTTGGACTTGATATATTCTGCTTTGCCAACTAAGGTTAAAGCTTAGCTTGTGATATACGCACACACACACATACACACACACACACACACACACATATATATATATATATATATATATATATATATATATATATATATATATATATATATATATATATATATATATATATATATATATATATATATATATATATATATATATATATATATATATATATATATAACGGATTTTGAGCGAAGCGAAATATCTATTTTTGGGTGAGATGACCATGTCGTCATGATGGAAGTTCCTATTGGGTAGCTTCCTAGGGTATATTACAACTACGGCGATATTCCCAGAGAATTTACCTTAAGGTACCAGAATTCTAACTCCTGGAGCGAATATCCCTTGTGAAAGGAATATCGCGACATATCAGAGGACATATTCTTGACACGCCACATGGCAATCTATACCTCGAACAGAGATTATGTATAGCAGGGGTCAATTGGCAAGAAACGAAATCGGGAAAGAAAAAGGGGGAGCCGCTCCCAAGGCTCCCTATCTCCCGTTTCGTAAGCGTGCCTGGCGCCATTCCTGGCGCCATCTGTATTCCTTGTAGCGTACACGAGGTGCTACAGATACTGTATGTAGGGAGGGGTCCTAGAGCCCTTTTTAGAAAGGGAAGGGCGGGTCCATCAGGACGACATGGCCATCTCACCCAAAAGTATATTTTTCGCTTCGCTCAAAATCCGCTTTTTGGGCTCAAGCCATGTCGTCCTGATGGAAGAGTACCAGAGCATTACTGTATCTGTGGATTCCCAGAACTCCCCGGAAGTAATTTTTCCCCGGTCGACTAGACCTAGAGGCCTAAGATGTTACCGTTATACATCTTTTCAGCTAACTATAAACCATGTTAGAGCTTCCTGGCCCCTACAGGGAAGAGTCCTACTGGGCTCTGGAAAAGTCTTGAAGAGTTCATATACCTATGTATGAATACCAGGCAAGCTAATATAGTGGTCTCACCCTATATTAAGTAAAGTATAGTTTGTAAAGAACCACTGCGTCAATATGAAATATCGACCAGTTATCCCCACAATACTTGTATTGGACAAAGGTTTATATCTGCATAGGAAGAAACTAGTAAAACCGCCCTCGTCCCCTTATGGGACGGAGTTCTCCCGTTAAGGGAATCATAAACCAATGCAACATAGCTTGCATAAAGGAACAATTCTATTAGAATTATCCCAGATAAGGTACATAGAATGAATGCTCAATTATACCAATAAATTGACACAGGTGAAAGAGACGCAAGGTTCTCAAGAACAAGTTTATTGACAGACAATAAATAGACAGGTTAACAACAATTATATATATATATATATATATATATATATATATATATATATATATATATTGTATCATTAACATGATAAAATTTATTATACTATAAGGATATATTTATTTAAATGTTGATGTGGGTTGGAGCGAATTGTAACTTATTGCGCATCTGGAATATCTTTTGTCTTATCCATATCTGAATGTCGCACGGTTAGCAGGCGAACTACCGAAAAATTTGCTAACCACTTTGGTACTGCCTATCGTGTCGACTGGTGGTGGCAAGTGTTATTTTTGTGGATGTAGACACAGGAATGAAGTCGGTGACATGTAAGGCCGGCAGGTGATGGGATATTTGTGTTTGGCATTTTCCTACTGGGGTTCAAGGCCTATGATAGTGAGGCCATTGAAGTGAGTGCAATACAGTGTATTATGGATGTTATATGATATTTCATTTGGAATTGCCCTTATTGGTAATTGGATTCTATGTATATATACAGTAATGTTTAATGGTGTGAGTACATTTAATTTGATGCCGAGTGTTTTAGTGGCTACAGTACTGCAGTTTAAAGTGGTATTTATTTACATTGCTATAAAAATAGTTATTGTTAAAATTATACATACCAATATGGATTGTTCATGTAAATTACTATGAGGGTTGTATTAAGGACAAATATTATTTTTTTTTGATGATTAAATCGGGGAAATTAGGGAAATTCAAAATTTGTATAGCTGGTTGGATTGTATTATTTTTTATTACATGGAATATGTATTTCAGGTTGAAACTTATCGTTGGCAATAAAAAAACTGTTACAACTTATGGTCCATCCTTGAACATCCCAGTACATTTCAACTTCAACCGCCATGGGTGTGCAAGAGGAACTCGTCGCCCTGAAGAGGAAGAGGGCAATCAGCAAAGGGAAGTTCACCAGGAAGGTAACTATGTGCAATGAAGGAATCAATCGAGGTGATGATTTATTAGTGTTAACGAAGAACTATGAGGAAATGGTTGAAGCCTTTAAATGCTTAGAGTATCAAAATGATGAATTGATACATTTTATATGTGAAAACGAGGATAAGCTAGCCGATAGTAATTTAGAAGAAGAAGCCCAACAATATATTCTAGATAGTGAAAGATTAAAATGTGAAGTAAGTGCAAAAATATTCAAAGGTGTCCAGGGTGTAAAGGCAACAGATAAATCGAAGGTTAAAGTAAAGAAATTTGAACCACCAATGTTCGAAGGTAATTTAAGAAACTATCCAACTTTTAAGGAAGATTATGAGAATTTAGTTAAGAGTATATATGGCACTGATCCATATGCTCTCAAAATGTGTCTAGGTGGAGAAGCACTTCAAGCAGTGAAGGGCTCAGAGGGTAATTATGATGAAATGATTCAACGTTTGGATGATAAATTTGGGAATCCCAGAAAGATTGTAGACTTAGTGGTTGGTGAGCTTAGATCTCTAAAGAAAATTTACGATAATGATACCAAAGGATTTATTAAAATGGTCGATCAGGTTGAGCAATGTTGGCTTGATTTAAAAAAGGTAAATCTCTCTGATGAACTTAATAGTGCAAACGTTGTCAGCCATATAGAAAAGGTTTTACCTTCACTTCAAAAGAGAGAATGGGTAATTAAAGCAGATGAGGTATCAGTAACTAGCAATCTGTTTCCAGAGTTGTTGAAGTTCTTACAGAAGGAGAGAAAAATTTTGGAATATATGAATTCCAATGTTAGGAGTAGCGGTAGTGATAATAAGGCAACAGTCTATCATGTTGACAGCACAGTTGAGAATGAATCGGAATTGATAAAATTGGTGAAACAAATTGGGGAAGAACAAAGTATAAAAAATAAGGAATTTGAATCTTGTATTGTTAACTTGACAGAAATGGTTAAAGGTATTAAACCTAAGGCAGAGAGTAAGGGGATAGGATGCCTGTTACACAATTCAATTGGTCATGATATAACAGAATGTTATAAATTTAATGGTTGTGGTAGCAAAGAAAGATTTGAGATTATAAAGGGTAATGGAATATGTTTTAGGTGTCTAAGGGGATATCATACTGCTCGTAGCTGCAATGTTGGTACATTGTGTGATGTCATCATTGAAGGTAAAGGGCCATGCAATCGTAATCATCATCCACTGTTACATTCCGATAGAGTAGAAAATAGTATTCACAAAGCGGTATCAGAAAAGGGATTTGCAGTGTTATTGAATATCAGTATGGTGAATAGTAAGAACAGGCCTGTTAGTGTATTGTGGGATCCAGGAGCGGATATTTCATTTATAACAAATAGGATGGCTAAGAAATTGGGTTTAAGTGGAAAGCATATAAATTTATCCATGATCAAGGTGGGCAATGCGGTTGAATATCACTCAAGCAACGAATATTGTGTACCACTAATTGATAAATCTGGTAAGGTTTGGAATGTGAATGCTGTTGGAATTAATGAAATAACAGCCAAAATCAAGGAAGTAGACTTATCCAGGGTATCTGAACTTTTTGAGGGAATATCAAACTTAGAGCTGAATCGCCCACATGGGGAAATTGATATGCTTATTGGTGCTGATTATTGTGAAATATTGCCAAGGGTTGTTGAAACAAATAAGGGTCTCCAGTTGCTAGAAAATCAGTTTGGGTTCAGCATACGTGGTAGACACGATAAAATTACTAATCAAGTTAATACTAGTAATCATGTGTTTGTGAGAATTCATAAACTTTCAAGTTCAGTAAATTTGAATGAAATCAATATTGAGCCAACAGAAAATCTAAAGGATCAGTTAGATAAATTTTTTGCCATAGAAGAAATGGGAACAAGGTGTAATCCACAATGTATCAAATGTATGTGCAGAGGTTGTCCTGGACTCAATTATGTAAGTTTGAAAGAAGAAAAGGAAATGAAATTGATTGAGGAAGGATTAACGTATGATGAGAAACAGAAATGCTGGTTTGTAAGGTATCCTTGGATAAGAGATCCAAATCAATTGAAAAATAACATAAAGGTAGCAAATGCCAGGTTAAGAACAACAGAGAATAGATTAAGGAAACTTGGGAATGAGTATGCAATGAAATATCAGAAAGAAATTGAAGATATGGTTAGAAGGGGAGTAGCTAGGAAATTAACTAATAAGGAGATTCAAGAGTACAACGGCCCAATTCACTATATTCATCACCATGAGGTGTTGAAGCCAGAATCTAGTTCAACCCCAGTGCGCATTGTCTTCAATTCTTCAGCATCTTATATGGGACAGAGGTTAAACGATTTTTGGGCTAAGGGGCCTGATATTTTGAACAGTTTGCTGGGAGTGTTGTGTAGATTTAGGCAAGATAATATAGCCATAGTGGGTGACATAGCAAAGATGTACCATACTGTAAAACTCAGCACACTAGATGAACATACACATAGATTTGTATGGAGGGACTTGGATGAGAGTAGGCCACCTGATCAGTATGTTCTTACCACAGTAACATTTGGAGATAGGCCCAGTGGTACTATAGCTATGGTAGCTTTGAGACATACAGTAGAAAAATTCGGTAAGGAATCCCAGGATGTGCAAGATATGATTCTTAATAATACATATGTAGATGATATACTGTATTCTACTGATACCATTGAGAATGCAATCAAATTGATACAGGATACTGAAAGGGTATTGTCGCAGGGAAGTTTCAGAATAAAGCACTGGATAGTCAGCGGGCATTATGAAAACTGCAATATAAGAATAATAGAATCTGATAGTGAGAAAATCTTAGGTTTAAAATGGAATCCTGTAGATGACTATTTTTCCTTTGCTGTAAGACTCAACTTTACACCAAGAATAAGAAAGGTTAGGAGTGGTCCAAATTTAGATATAAGTGAATTTGATTATAAATTTCCAGAAATATTAACACGCAGAAAGATATTGAGTCAAATTGCATCGTTGTATGATCCATTAGGGTTGGTTATACCAGTATTACTCAAAGCTAAGATCTTGATGAGATCCATGATTTCCAAAGGAAACTCAAATGGTGGTGGAATCAAGTGGGATGATCCACTTGATGATTCCATGATGAACGAATGGAAAGCGTTTTTCAAAGAATTGTATGGACTGGAGTCATTAACTTTTAGAAGACCCTTAAAGCCATCTAATGCTTTTGGTAAGCCGAACCTAGTAATATTTTCTGATGGTAGCACGCAAGCATATGGGGCTTGTGCATATGTGAGGTGGCAAATCAGTGATAGTAAGTTTGAATCAAGTCTGATAATGGCAAAAAATAAGATTGCACCAGTGAAACAAATGTCTATTCCTCGTCTGGAATTATGTGGTGCTCTCATAGCAGCTAGGATGAGAGAACTCATAGTAAAGGAGTTTTCATGGGAGTTTGAGTCGGTTTATCACATAGTTGACTCGACAATTGTAAGATCACAAATTCAAAAGGAGTCCCATGGATTCAACACATTTGTTGCTGTACGCATTGCAGAGATACAAATAAAAACTGATTCAAGGGAATGGTGGTGGGTTGATTCGATTCAAAATGTTGCTGATATGACCTCTAAACCGTGTAGTCCAGAAAAAATGGGTGAAAATTCTGCCTGGCAAAATGGACCAAAATTCCTAACATTACCAATTTCAAAATGGCCTATCAAACAAGATTGTGAAATTGAACTAACTGATAGAGTAGGTGTTGTCATGGCTGTTGCTAAAGTAAGTCAGAACCATGTTATACACATGGTTGATGTTAATAGATTTAGTGATTATTACAAACTACTAAGAGTTACATGCAGGGTAATGAATGTTTTCAAATGCAGATCCTTTAAGGGTATGCTGAGGGAACCAACAGTTCAAGGCATTACTAAAGCAGAACTAATGTGGGTTAGAGAGATGCAAAGGGACATGACTGATTGGAAAGTTAGGTTCAGAAGATTAGGACCTTCAATTAAGAATGGAGTCATAGTAGTAGGACAAAGAATTTCTAAGTGGCTAAAGGAAAATTGGAATAGAGAAGACTATATGTTGCTACCAGCAAATCATCCAGTTACTAGATTGTATATATCATATGTACATGGGGTTGACCATGCTGGCATAGAGACTACTCTGGCAAAGTTACAAAGAAAATTCTGGATTCCAGGGGCCAGAAAAATAATAAAGGCAATAAAAAATCAATGTGTGACATGTAGGAAGTTAACAAAGAAGTTAGAAGACCAATGCATGGGTCAAATGAGGATAGAAAGAATGAAACCTGCTCCACCTTTCTATTACACAGCTATAGATTTGTTTGGACCCTTAACAATAAGAGACACGGTTTAAAGGAGAACTCATGGTAAAGCCTTTGGTGTTATATTTAACTGTTTAGTTACTAGAGCTGTTCACTTAGATTTGGCTGAAGGATACAGTACTGATGATTTTCTGACCACATTTCAAAGGTTTATTGCTATTAGAGGAGCTCCTAAAATTATATATTCAGATAAGGGAACTCAGTTGATATCAGCAAGCAAGAAAATAGAAAACATTGGAGAAAAGGAAGGGGTAACTTGGATCTTTAATATGCCTAGTGACGCACCTTGGTATAATGGGGCAAGTGAAGCCCTGATCAAATCTGTCAAAAGGTGTCTTTGTATTAGTGTGGGAGATTCTGTATTGAATTTTGGAGAGTTACAAACTGCTTTGTTTAGTATTGCTAATCTGATGAATGAAAGACCAATTGGTACAAAACCTGGATTTAGTTTAGAGTTGGGGGGATACCTCTGTCCCAATGATCTGTTGCTTGGTCGGTCCACTTGCTTTTGTCCAAGTGGGATGTACGATATTAGTGGGGATCACAAAAGGAGATTAAAGTTTATACAAAGTATAATAGAATCCTTCTGGAAAAAGTGGCACCGAGACTATTTTCCTTCATTGTTAATCAGGCAGAAATGGCATACAACAAGGAGGAATGTAAGAGTTGGAGATGTGGTACTTGTGCAAGATAGTAATGTTGTAAGGGGGGCATGGAAACTAGCACAGGTGATTAAAGCTGATCCAGGACAAGATGGCGTTGTCCGTGATGTTGATTTAAGGTATAAGATTATAAAGCATGGGAAGGGATATGATGGTGGAGTGGATAAGATTATGTGTAGATCAGTACACAGGTTGGTGGTGTTATTACCAATAGAAGAACAATGTATTCAAACGTAGTTGACCCTTTTGGATAGGGTATCGGTAATTTGCCACTAATGGTGGGGGAGTGTATCATTAACATGATAAAATTTATTATACTATAAGGATATATTTATTTAAATGTTGATGTGGGTTGGAGCGAATTGTAACTTATTGCGCATCTGGAATATCTTTTGTCTTATCCATATTTGGTACTGCCTATCGTGTCGACTGGTGGTGGCAAGTGTTATTTTTGTGGATGTAGACACAGGAATGAAGTCGGTGACATGTAAGGCCGGCAGGTGATGGGATATTTGTGTTTGGCATTTTCCTACTGGGGTTCAAGGCCTATGATAGTGAGGCCATTGAAGTGAGTGCAATACAGTGTATTATGGATGTTATATGATATTTCATTTGGAATTGCCCTTATTGGTAATTGGATTCTATGTATATATACAGTAATGTTTAATGGTGTGAGTACATTTAATTTGATGCCGAGTGTTTTAGTGGCTACAGTACTGCAGTTTAAAGTGGTATTTATTTACATTGCTATAAAAATAGTTATTGTTAAAATTATACATACCAATATGGATTGTTCATGTAAATTACTATGAGGGTTGTATTAAGGACAAATATTATTTTTTTTGATGATTAAATCGGGGAAATTAGGGAAATTCAAAATTTGTATAGCTGGTTGGATTGTATTATTTTTTATTACATGGAATATGTATTTCAGGTTGAAACTTATCGTTGGCAATAAAAAAACTGTTACAACTTATGGTCCATCCTTGAACATCCCAGTACATATATATATATATATATATATATATATATATATATATATATATATATATATATATATATATATATATATATATATATACATATATATATATATATATATATATATATATATATATATATATATATATATATATATATATATATATATATATATATATATATATATATATATATATATATATATATATATATATATAAGAAGAGGATAACCCAAAACTTTAAGCATAAGTATGATAGTAAACAGAACTTGTTTATCTGAAAGAAAAAACATTAAATGCCACTTTTAAAGATACCGAGGTATCAAAGTCATAAAAGTCTGTATTACAAATCAATCACATTAGCGATAGAAACGCTCGGCACACGTGTCTGAACTTATGCTAGGTTCACCTTTGGAAATGGAACAGTCTACATGGGCAACTCAGTGCCCTCATTTAGTTTGTAGTACAGTATGTAAATACACACTCACCCTGGAATTAATCGTCCCAATTAAAACCACTGTTCCTCGCAGAGTTAAACAGTAGGGTTAACGACGCGACCCACTGCTACCACAGATCTCTTTAGTTCCTCTACTTGCTTCGCATAGTGACGAAAGAACACTCTGGAAGACTTCCAGCCAGTGTATGAACGGAGATGTTCAAAATCCATACAATTAAAGAAATTTAAGGATGAGGCAACTTTCCTCGGATCGTGACCTGCGGGTGTACTGTCAGGATCCGCTCTGCGAATAAAATATGTGATTTTCTTTCTGAGTTGATTCAGAGATAAATTTGAGCCTGATGTTTCTCCCCTGAATAGTTGACCACCCCTGAAGTTTGAAGTTCTATGAAGATAGACCTTTAGGCATTCTACTGGACATAGAGATGCATCTTCTTTCAGAGGGCAGATTCTCCAGGGACCCCACCTGTTGGTGGGTAACTCATTCTTGGCGAGAAACGTAGGATCCGGAAACTGGTTCAGTTCTCCCCCATCCAGGAACTGAACACGACCTGCCTCTCTCGAGAGGGCTACGATCTCACTAACCCTTGCCCCGGACGCGAGTGCAAATAGGAAAATTACTTTTTGTGTCAAATCCTTTAATGCACACTCTTCATTGCTCAACAGAGAAGCGAAATGAAGGACTTTGTCTAAAGACCATGAAATGGGCTTTGGAGGTGCTGAAGGTCTGAGCCTAGCGCAGGCTTTCGGAACTTTATTAAAGATCTCGTTACCTAGGTCGACCTGGAAGGCATATAGAATGGGTCTTGTCAAAGCAGACTTACACACTGAAATCGTGTTAGCTGCCAACCCTTGACCATGGAGGTGGATGAAGAAAGTTAAGCAGAAGTCTGTCGAGATCTCCTGCGGATTCTCCGCCTTGACAAAGGCCACCCATTTTCTCCAAGATGACTCATATTGCCTTCTAGTAGATTTGCACTTATATTCATCTAGGAAGTCTATGCTGGCTTTCGAAATCCCGAAACGCTTTCTCACCGCTAGGGAGAGAAAATCATGAGCTGCAGGTTCCGGGTTTTCCGTAATGAAGCGCAGACAGTCGACTTCTGGACTCGCTGGGTCAGAACTGGATGTGGTAGTGGCACAAACTTCACCTGTAGTTCCAATGCCAGGGAGAACCACACGCTGTTCGGCCACTTGTGGGCCACTATTGCCGCTACCCCCTTGAAGGATCTCAGTTTGTTGAGGACCCTCAACAGAAGGTTGTGAGGAGGGAACAGATAAATCCTGGACCATATGTTCCAGTCGAGGGACATCGCGTCCACTGCTTCCGCTACGGGGTCCTCGTGCGGGGACACGTACAGGGGCAACTTCTTGTTGTCTTTCGTCGCAAAGAAATCTATCTGCAGTTCTGGGACTTGATTCAGAACGAAGGAGAATGATCCTGCGTCTAAGGACCATTCCGACTCTATCAATGTGAACCTGGATAGAGCGTCCGCTTTCACATTGCGGACTCCCTGAAGGTGAACTGCCGACAGGTACCACTTCTTCTTTTCCGCCAATCGGAAAATGGCCAACATCACCTGGTTGAGAGGTGGTGACCTCGATCCTTGTCGATTCAAGCATCTCACAACTACCTCGCTGTCCATCACCAACCTTATGTGGATCGATGACGCGGGAAAACTTTCTTTAAGGTAAGGAGCACTGCCATAGCTTCTAGAAAGTTTATGTGAAAGGTCTTGAATAGCTTGGACCAAGTCCCCTGAACTTTTTTCGGATGAGAGTGACCTCCCCATCCCTCCTTCGAGGCGTCTGAGTGAATCGTTACTGACGGGGGAGGTGGCTGAAGAAGAACCGACTTCTTTAGATGTCTGGCTTGGGACCAAGGCCTGAAAAGAGTACGTAGCCGAAGCGGAACTGGTCTTCTCAGATCTCTTCGCGCGTTTGATGCATACCTTCTCCAAACTCCGGTTGCATCCTTTAGCTGTGCTCTTAGCACTGGGTCTGTCACCAAAGTAAACTGGAGAGAGCCCAGTACCCTCTCCTGTTCGCGTCTTGATATCCTTTCGGAATCTAGAAGTCTCTTGACAAAACCCGCTATCTCCTTCCTTTTCTTCGCCGGGATGGAGAAACGGTGTGACAAAAGGTCCCAGTGGATTCCCAGCCACTGGAACCTTTGAGATGGAGAAAGTCGAGACTTTTTTCTGTTGATCTTGAAGCCTAGGTACTCTAGGAACTGGATCACTTGACTGGAAGCTTGCAAGCATTCTGTCTCGGATGCTGCCCACACCAACCAGTCGTCCAGGTAGGCTACTACCTGAATTCCTTTTAGGCGTAATTGTTTGAGAGCTACACTCGCAAGCTTCGTGAAAATCCTTTGGGCTATGTTTAGCCTGAATGGCATGGCTCTGAAGGCGTATAGTCTTTGTTGTAGCCTGAACCCTAGGTATGGGGAGAGTCGACGGCTGATTGGAATGTGCCAATAGGCATCTGACAAGTCTATAGAGACGGAATATGCCCTCTTGGGCAGTAAGGTCCTTATGTGTTGCAGTGTTAGCATCTTGAATTTGCAATTCACTATGAACTTGTTGAGTGGCGACAAGTCCAGAATGACTCTGAGCTTTTCCGAGTCTTTCTTGGGAACACAAAACAGCCTCCCTTGGAATTTGATGGACTTCACCTTTCGGATCACATTTTTCTCCAACAGTTCTTGAACGTACTCCTCCAGAACGGGGGTGGAGTGTTGGAAAAACCGAAGGCACGGGGGTGGAGTGCTGTACCAGCTCCAGCCCAGTCCATTCTTGAGTAGGCTGTGGGCCCAGTGATCGAAGGTCCATCGATCCCGAAATTTCAGAAGTCTCCCTCCTACCGGTATCATCTCACTTGGACTGCCGTCCTGAGGTCTTGCCTCCCTGACCACGACCACCCCTGAATCCCCTTCCCCTTGAGGGGCGCCTAGACGAGCCTCTGGCTGCTCCTCTAGGCTTTGCTCGAAAGGAAGTAGACTGCCCTTCGAACGTTGGGGTGAATGCCGTGGACTGTGTCGACACAGCCTGGGGTAGCCACTGAAAAGTGGTCGGGGTTTGTGCCACCATCTGGGGCACTGGAGGCAATGGCAATTGCAGTTGCTGTTGCTGTCTAAAAGGCTTGGCTGGCCGAGACGGTAGCCTAGTCCTCATAGTCTTCCTCTTTGGTTGAGGACCCTCATCCGGGGAAGACTTTCTTTTGATAGCCAGGCCCCACTTCTGGAGAAGGTTTCTATTCTCCAAGGCAGCCTTATCAACAACTTCTTTGACCAAATCGGTAGGGAAAAGGTCTTTGCCCCAAATGTTGGAGGAGATCAGTTTCCTTGGCTCGTGCCTCACTGTAGCCGAGGTGAACACGAACTCCCTACAGGCTCTCCTCGCCTTGACGAAGCCATAAAGGTCCTTCATCACTGTGGCTAGATGAGTCTTGGCCAACACCATGAACATTTCATGGACCTTGGGGTCATTTGCCATCGTCTCAAGAGTAGTCTGAAGAGACATTGAGGCAGCCAGTCTTTCTTTTGTCTCGAACTCCCTTCGCAAAAGAAAGTCAGACAGCTTAGAGAGGTCCTCTCCGAACTGCCGTCCGGCAATATCAGCCTCCAAATTTCCAACTGAGAACGTAAGATGGACGTCCTTCCAGTCTTTGTGGTCCATAGGCAGGGCCAGCGACAAGGGTTTGCACTCCTCCAAGGAGGGGCAAGGCTTGCCTGCCTCGACTGCCTTTAGTACAGCCGCAAACCCTTTCTGTAAAAAGGGGAAGGCTCTAGCAGGAGAGGACACAAAGGAAGGGAGCTTCTTGCTCAATGCAGCTACCTTTGAGTTAGAGAAGCCCCTCTCTTTCATTGAGGATGAAGGTAGAGCTTGAGCCTTAGCATGGTCCATCACTATGACCTCCTTTGGCTCTGTCTCCTCCTTGGAAGCTGGTTCCTTCCTCAGCCGGACATAACAGTCCGGATATGATGCCTTGCTGGACCAGAATTCCACCTCCTCTAGGGGAACTGAGCCCAGCTTATCCGAGATGACAATCTTTCCAGTCGTCATCGGCATGTGCTCAGCATACCTCCATGGGTTAGCATCTGAGCACAAGGGAAGGTCTTTCACATTGAGCCTTTTCTGGGGCCCATGTGATTCTGCAAGGCTCTGCATCCGCAGTTCCATTGCGGCTGCCTTCTCCTGATTCTCCTTCTGCATTTGTTGGATCATTCCAACAATAGAAGAGAGGGCCTGTCCCAGCTCTACTGGGAGACCGGCCGATGTTGAGGGAATAGGTTTCGGAATCTTAACCGGAGTAGCCGACACCTCGTCGACCTATTCCTCTACAACATCTGGGGCTTGAACTTCCTCCTGGGCTTCTGCCAGGAGGTCTTCCTCCAGACGCTCGTCCACGTCAGACATCCTGTCATCTAACTGGATGTCTTGCATCGCGACCGCGAATTCAGCATCCACCTGGATCTGAACTAGGGGGATATCCTCTTGAGGCTGGGGAATTACTGCATCAGCTGATGCCTTAGGGAAAAGATACGCCCTCATCTTCTCACTTGGAAGATAAGGTCCAGAGGTGTTCTTCTGGAAGTCCCTTACCCAGGTACGAAGCTTCTCCCTTGCTATATCCCTTGATTCCGCCGTCCTAGGGGAATCAAAGGCCTCAGTAATCAGGTTAGTGCACACAGTACATACCTGAGGGTCCCAATACCAGAAATCATCCTTGGAGACAGCGCATGCTGCGTGTCTCCTACAAAACTCATGTCCGCAGAGGTTCTTGCTGCGGACGTTGCAGAAAACACTTCCGCACTTCGGAGGGTCCTCCTGTAAAGAGAAGAAATTTCCATGAGTATCAAGTGAACTAAGTATCACTGGATATGCATAGTATAGCATAACAATTCAGAAAGGAAAGACACACACTTGTGTTTCCCTCACAACCCATTGTTGCAGCCTTCCAGATAATAAAATCGAATGGTTAATCTCTTCTAGAGTAACCAATGCAAAGTTTCCAGAGGAAACAGGTGGAGCTCACACCTGAGCAATGATTTTTAAATCCTGGATAATAGACAGGAAAGGACTCACTTTCCTATCTGTAGGGCAACAGCAAAGGGCTGTGCAAGAAAACACAAAAGTGTTAGAACACACAGTGCTGTACCAAAACCTATACTATAGTTTTCTTCTTACAGCGTATGTTATACTGAAGAATACTGGTATAGTATAGGAGGTTATGTGCCGGCCGGCACACACTATAATTAGCTTTAAAGTATACTACTTAACAGCTATAGGGCGGCAGAACGATGGTTCAAATGCAAGTGCCGGCCGGCAGTAACTGCTGTCCGGCAACAGCCAATGTCGGTTGGCAATGACTGCTGACCGACCACTACACAAGGTAGTACCCGGCTGCCAGCCACACTCTTGGCGACAGGCAGACAAGGGCTGACATAAGCCGGCCGGCAAAGGTACAGTACCGATGCCAGCCTGCAGCAAAAGAACCAGAGGACTACAACCGCCCGGCTGCCGGCCTCATAGGCCGGCAGCCGGGTCGGGTACAGCACTAGAAGAAAAACAGAATGGATGCCGGGGTAAGAGCGTATACTACCTCCAAGCCCGGCAATCCGAAAGAGTGCATAAGGAAGGGGAGAATCTAATTCAGGCTTCCTGACCAGTGCCGTCTGGCTCTACAGGCAGGCATGGATGAGGGACCAAGAGAGGTCCAGGCAGCACTCAAGGCAGAAGACCCTTGCCGGCCGGCAGCTCTGCCAGCCGGCAAGGGACTGAGTCAATTCCACATCCTTACCTATACTAGGTTCAGATGTAGAATGACGTACAGTACTGTAATGGCTAGGCCATTACGGAGAAAGAGGGGGAAGGGACAAAAGAGGGTCCTACCAACCTTGCTTTAGTGACGGATCACCCGCAGCCAAGAAACTTATCTTAGCCTAAGGGAGACCCAAGGGGGGAGGCCAGCAATACTTGCCAGCTCCCAGAGCACCAAAGCAAGGAAGGTGTTGCTACTCCCAGGGAAAGAAACTTATCCTCCCCCGAGAACAGCAACAAGGACTAGTCTGCTAGATCACAAAAGAAGGAATCATCTCGTACAGAAACCTTCGGTAGTGACCTAGGAGGCTAAGCCTCCTATGTCTGTGTCAGGCTAGCAAGGGAGACTCTACCCCAAGCCAGACAAACACAGACTCAGACTAAAAACCTCTGTTGTTCTGTCCCTCTTTGAACCAGACTTACTGGAACAGGAAGGTACT
>NC_090725.1:321252677-321255177 GCF_036898095.1 Palaemon carinicauda | reverse complement strand
CTTCCACCCCCACTCGCCCTTCCGTCGTTGGAACTATAGCGGACTCCACGGAAGTTAGCGCTGCCGCTGCCCCATTGAAACTTTCGTCATTCACCAGCGGAGAGACGTTGGCTTGGTTTCAGCACCCAGAAGTTCAGTTTCACATCAAGGGCGTGACTCGCTCAACCACCAAAGCAGATTATGCTCTCGCGGCGATAACCGAGGGCACCTTCTCGGAAATATCCGACTGGCGTTGTGAACAAGGAGACACCCCAGTAACGTACGACGCCCTCAAAACTTACCTTCTGCAGCAGTAATCGCCGTCGCCAGCCGCCCATATAGCAAAGCTTTTTCACCTCTCTCAACATCCGTTGGGGGACCAAAGGGCTTCGCTCGCCCTCAGGGAAATGACCAGTATTGCTCGCCTGCAACCTGCCGCAGACAGCTCTCCTCTTGAGGTGTACCTACTTTGTGTCTTTGGATACGCCGTTTACCCGAACCAGTTCGGGCTGCCATACCTGATGTCGATAGTTTAACCATAAAGGACTTGATGACCAAAGCCGACGGCCTTATGGACAGCCACTTCAAGACCTCCATCAATGCCTCCACTCCTGACGAACAGGACACCTATCACCTATTCAACATCAACCGAAGTTGACATGAATGCTGTAAAACATAGACGCCTGCCCCGTGACGTGCCCAAGCGGCGACAAAGCCACCCACCACCACCACTCGCTCGCGCCCGTACCAACGACTTCTACAGCCACTTACTGCCTCCCATCCGCCACATTTTTGCTACTACCACAGCATATTCGGGGCAACCACGAAGAAATGTGCCAAGGATTTTCAGTGGCCAAAAAACGTGTAAGTGGCGGTGGCCTCAGGTGTTTCTAATCTTTTCTTTTTACATGATGCAGGAACGGGCATGCAATTTTTGGTAGACACGGGTGCTTGTCGTTCTCTATTTGCCTAGGGAACTCTTCAGGACACGACGTAGTCTGTCTACATCTGCCGACGTCCGCTTGGTAGCTGCCAACGGATCTGCGATACCCACCTACGGTTACGAGAACCTCACATTATCGTTTAGAAACAGTAAATTTAATTAGAAGTTTTTCGCTGCTGACGTTACATTGCTAATCCTCGGTACGGATTTCCTCTCTCATTTCCACCTTCTGGTTGATGTCGCCCACCGACGATTGGTCAACGTAGACTCGTACTTGTTGACACCTCTTCAACCCATCCCCTCCAACTTCGCTCTCCACATCAGCGCACCCACGGATGCCTATGCCCACCTACTCCCGTCGTACCCAGAAGTTTTCCGTCCAGAACTTGTGGGATTTATATTTTGACCTAAGCTCTGGTCTGTTTTCCGATAATCCGGCATTACTCTTTTATCTAAAAGCTGGTTTTATGGAATTATCAAGAAACTGACAGCTGTTGGATACCCTTCTCCTTTATGAATACTATGTCTTTGTATATATATTCTCATTATTGATTCTAAATGATGTTCCTAATGGATGAAACTACTAACT
Source organism: Palaemon carinicauda (assembly GCF_036898095.1). NCBI lineage: Eukaryota > Metazoa > Arthropoda > Malacostraca > Decapoda > Palaemonidae > Palaemon > Palaemon carinicauda. Next base: position 321,253,666 of record NC_090725.1, on the reverse strand, counting down.
CTAATCAAGTCTCTTGATTTTCCCTTCCTGGCTATACTACATATTTATGCTCATCACATGTTAGCTTTCGATATATATATATATATATATATATATATATATATATATATATATATATATATATATATATATATATATATATGTATATATATATATATATATATATATATATATATATATATATATATATATATATATATATATATATATATATATATATATATATATATATATATATATATATATATATATATATATATATATATATATATATATATATAATTAAAGATTGAAAAAAAACCCTATGAAGAAGACTGACGGAACGATGCCTCTCCCCTCTAAGACCTTAATCCATCTTCTGTGTCTGGAATTTTCTAATCCAGGTAAAATGACCGAAATCGACAGATTTCCACACGATATATTCTGTGTCTCACCCGCCACTTTCGTTTGGTTTTACTATAAACATTCGTGGCAAAGAAGACTGAGTCTCCATTGATCGTCTAAAACCTGCTTATCTCCTGCCAGATGACCCGCCTACAGTTCGCCTCTCTAGATCAGGGTGCCCTATTTAACATGTATAGTATGTCACTTTTAGAGGGGGAGCATGTACCAACCGTGTGTCTCACGATCGTACATAGTAACGACATTTCATCGTGTGTATATATTATGCTTGTATCTTCGCTCTCCCACCCACCAACGAAAGCATCATTCTACTCGATTCTTATGCACCTAAACGGTGGCTGGCTCTGTCCCCATCTCTGCTTTGATCTTCTTCTTGGATATCTCAAGGCCAAAGTAATGCCATCTGATGTCCACGATGTGATCATTCAGGACAGGGGAGTATAGGGCAAAGTCTCCTACATCCCCACTCTCGCAAATGGGATCCTTGCTCTTGATTTAAAAGCACTTAAAGAAGATACGATTTTCTTTCTTGGTAGGACTTCATAAGGCAATAGATAAACAAAACAAAGATGTTTGTCTATGCAAAG
>NC_090725.1:321240177-321247677 GCF_036898095.1 Palaemon carinicauda | reverse complement strand
TTTTGCTTTATAATGCAAAAAGATATTTCAAAAACTGTGTAATGGTTCTAAGATTACACATTTCTATATAGGTTCTAAACTGAATCCTTTATTTTTTGGTTTCCTGGAATCTAATTCTATTCTCTCTCTCTCTCTCTCTCTCTCTCCTCTCTCTCTCTCTCTCTCTCTCTCTCTCTCTCTCTATCTGTACACTTCAAATGTAATTATATCGGCTTGTGTTTACTGACAACCTTTCTTATGCTTTTGTAAGGTATGGCATAATTTTAACGGGCTGATGGAGGGACTATATTTCACTTCAATATTTTCTTCGACCGATATGGATTCCCGGGAAATAAAAAGAAAAAATAGTTTGATATCCATTTTAACTTTTGAAAGAGATTTCCATTTCATGCGTACGTTTGTAATAGTTATACCTTACATGTTTGAAACACATGACGTAATACAACATTGTGGCAGTAGAAGCTAGCGTGAGAATTGCTGTAGTCAGACAAGATCATAATAGGATGCGTTTTGCATATCTCAGCAATGTAACATTTTTATGAAGCATAAACAAAAATACGAACCGTGTGAAAGAGTTGTGTTGTCACCGGATGCAGGTGTCTTCCTAGACTAATGTAGAGTTTACATTATGTGTTTAAATGCTGAGATAACTAACTATACGATATCTGTGATATCGATATTTTAGCCAGTTCTCAGCAATACTGAATCTGGAATGGTCATCCGACCAAACCAGCTATACTCCTGTGATGGAGATGTTAACACTGTTGTTTTTAGAGAATAAACCATTTTAAAGTTAATTTGATTGACTTTACTTCAGACTCAACATCCCAACAACACATACTCAATGCGTGTTAACAACAGTAGCACACTAATACGTTTACATTCTCTTTTTGTCTGATGTTTTTTGTCAGAAATCATGCAAGTATGTGTTATCAAAAGTATTCATATTTGTCCAATGAGAATTGTGCTCGAAATGATAAGTTACATGAAGAAGTATCAGGTCACTCGGCCGTGGTCTATCATTTTAAAATATTTTAACATCTCGTATTTTGATTTGGCAATTGAATTCATATCTCAACTATGTTAAAAGATTTTTTTTATAAATAGTCAAAGGTAAATGATGCAATAAAAGGATCCCTGCTGCAGATTTTATAAGTTGAATGTATCTGTAAACTTTTTTCAGTATTGTGTATTCAATTTTTCGGCCATGAATTTTCATTGAAATTTTAATTGCTAAACTTACTGGCCTTACGTGCAAGAAGTCTTCTATTTAGAAAATGATTTCTCGTATATGATTAATTCATATTTCATTTAGTATTCTGATTAACTGACCGAAGAGGCTATTTTCTAAACAAGACTTATTTTTTTTTTTTTTTTTACTCCTCAAGGGTATGGAGCAAAAGACTATTATATAGATATATGGATTTCATTAAACTCATGATCTATTGAAGAAAATAGTTTTTTGTTGCTATTGTATGGCCATCACCCAGATGACACCAATTGTTGACTTATTATAGAGATCATATTTTCCTCAATATATATTTATTGAAGGTTTTGTTAGATTTAACAGTAATCAGTGAGTAAATTGCGTTGCACTAAATACTTTTTCAATTGGAAAGAGAAAAAATATTGATAGATATTTGAGACATTGGACATATATTCATTCCCGACATAAGACTCATTTACGTTTGTGGTGGCCTGGAGGTAGTGTCCTTGCCTGGTGATTGCCAAACTGGGTTTCGAGTCCCGTTCAGACACGGTAGTTCCTTTGGTCGCTGCATCCCCACCATCCTTGTGAACTAAGGATGGGGGGGTGGGGCTACAGGTCTATCTGCTGAGTCATCAGCAGCCACTGCCTGGCACACTCCTTGGTCCTAGCTTGGGTGGAGAGGTGGGCTTGGGCGCTGATCATATGTAATATGGTCAGTCTCTAGGGCATTGTCCTGCTTGATAGAGCAATGTCACTGTCCCTCTCTTCTGCCATTCATAAGCGGCCTTTAAGCCTTTAAAAGTATTAAATTCATCCTTAGATTATCTGGCAGTGCTTAACTTTTATCAGATTGCTTACTGTTAGACAATAATGAGAATCATCACTAGTTAGTCGTTCATAGATCTATCCCCAATTTTCATATATGTCACTATTTGTTGCTGATTTGCCCAAAAAGGCAATTTGGAGCTCAAATATTTGAGATAGGATAAATAAACAATATAACAAAAAAAAAACTAGATTTGACATAAGCTCTACTGTGATGCAAGAATATAGAAGCTAATGTGAAGACGCAGAGAAATGGAGGTAGTTCTGAATATATATTGGTTAATACCAAATGAAAATACTATATGGTTATTTAATGATGAATGGATTTTGATAAATAATCGAAGATTTGTGTAAATGATAAGTGTTTTTGATAAAGGTAGCTGTGATTGAAGTTGGAATTTATAGTTAATTTCTGAAAATCTTGTGCTGTTTGTGAATATAGTAATGGCTCTAAAGTTATGGACAAATATGCTGGTAGAGGAGCAAAGAAGGGTGGAGAATGGCTCTAAAGTTATGGACAAATATGCTGGTACAGGAGCAAAGAAGGGTGGAGAATGGCTCTAAAGTGATGGACAAATATGCTGATACAGGGGCAAAGAAGGGTGGAGAATGGCTCTAAAGTTATGGACAAATATGCTGGTAGAGGAGCAAAAAAGGGTGGGAAATGGCTCTAAAGCTATGGACAAATAAGCTGGTACAGGAGCAAAGAAGGGTGGAGAATGGCTCTAAAGTTATGGACAAATATGCTGGTACAGGAGCAAAGGGTGGAGAATGGCTCTAAAGTTATGGACAAATATGCTGATACAGGAGCAAAGAAGGGTGGAAAATGGCTCTAAAGTTATGGACAAATATGCTGGTACAGGAGCAAAGAATGGTGGAAAATGGCTCTAAAGTTATGGACAAATATGCTGGTACAGGAGCAAAGAAGGGTGGAGAATGGCTCTAAAGTTATGGACAAATATGCTGGTACAGGAGCAAAGAAGGGTGGAGAATGGCTCTAAAGTTATGGACAATATGCTGGTACAGGAGCAAAGAAGGGTGGAGAATGGCTCTAAAGTTATGGACAAATATGCTGGTACAGGAGCAAAGAAGGGTGGAAAATGGCTCTAAAGTTATGGAAAAATATGCTGGTACAGTAGCAAAGAAGGGTGGAGAATGGCTCTAAAGTTATGGACAAATATGCTGGTACAGGAGCAAAGAAGGGTGTAGAATGGCTCTAAAGTTAAGGACAAATATGCTGGTACAGGAGCAAAGAAGGGTGGAAAATGGTTCTAAGGTTATGGACAAATATGCTGGTACAGGAGCAAAGAATGGTGGAGAATGGCTCTGAATTTATGGACAAATATGCTGGTACAAGAGCAAAGAAGGGTGGAAAATGGCTCTAAAATTATGGACAAATATGCTGGTACAGGAGCAAAGAAGGGTGGAGAATGGCTCTAAATTTATACACAAATATGCTGGTACAGGAGCAAAGAAGGGTGGAAAATGGCTCTAAAGTTATGGACAAATATGCTGGTGCAGGAGCAAAGAAGGGCGGAGAATGGCTCTAAATTTATGGACAAATATGCTGGTACAGGAGCAAAGAAGGATGGAAAATGGCTCTAAAGTTATGGACAAATATGCTGGTACAGGAGCAAAGAAGGGTGAAGAATCATAGGAATATAGAATAGAAATACAAGTGACATCGATGAAAAAGTAACATTGTTATGAATTATTGACTAGGAGACATGTAAAATCTGTGAAAAACATTAAACAAAAGTACGCTCTATATGAAAAATATAATATTGTGAAGTTTGAGGAGTGCGTGGATCAAACACCATTTGGCTTCTTAGGAGAGGTATAAGGATTTGAAAGAGAAGGGCTGACCTTAGAAACGTTTGGTGGCAAACTACCATTTGTATCTAAAGGGTTTGTTGTTGTTAAGATTTGAAAGCCCGAGAATTAAGTGAAGGTCCATATATTATGCCCATTAAACAGAGTGAAATTCGTGATAGTTATAATCATTATTTGGTAAAAATTGGTTTTATTTAGTCTTGCAGTGTGAGCACCCCGTACGATTAAGAACATATTTCATATAATAAACATTTCATCTTTTTTTATATGGACATGTCCATATTTAGGAAATAGAATATTGTAGAGATGAGAAATTCTATACAGGTTTGAGTATCATGAATTCAGAGTGTTTATTGATACAATATTTTACGTTCGTGCAAAGGTTATAGGAATCAATAAAATGTTTATTATACCAGACGATAGCAATATAGAGGTGCTTTTCTGATTAGTTTAGAAATGACTCAGAATTGCGCCAAGAATGAGACAAACTTATATATTCCTCTTAAATCGAAAACTACCTGGTCTTTGGAGAGAGAGAGAGAGAGAGAGAGAGAGAGAGAGAGAGAGAGAGAGAGAGAGAGAGAGAGAGAGAGAGAGAGAGAGAGAGAGAGAGAGATGATTATTTATTAGCTTATCCGAAGCCGTGGTGAATATTCAAAAGGGAAAAAACTTTCATTATTGAATTTCTTATGGGTGGCCATCGGTGTATGGCCTTTCGGAGAGAGGCAGCACTATAAGCAGCAACGTGGGAGCCATTTTGTATCCCCTATTGCCAAGTAAATTAGGCATTATTGGTCGTCAAGGCCTTAGGAAGACTAGCGGTTCCGGTGATAAAATACGTCTTCATGCTCCACCTAGTAGACATGACTCATTTCGAATCTGACATGAAAAGGATTATGTGTTCTGTTATTTTAGAACGTTACGACGTCTCCATGTCTTTTTGAGGATAATATATTTCTTGGTAAGAGACACAAAACGTCTCCACCAGCTGAGCTTCTTAAAAAAGACGACTAATGTCTTGTGATGTCATCTATTTACAAGGAAGGCCATTAAAACATTTTATGTTTCTCATTCTAGAAGACTCGGGGATATCAATTATGAGAGACGTGAATATTGAGAGTGTAAAGTGATCGTAAAAATCTCCGACGCAACTAAAGGGGCACTTAGTAGAGCGCAGACCTCCGCTGCGTTTGCTTATCTCTTGACCTTTTGCTCGACCTTGACCTTTGACCTTAACATGTAATAATTGGCTCTTTCCTCGTGATCCATCACACACTAAAGGCTTTCTTAATTACCCTTCGTGGAAAATAAGACTGCGTATCCATTCATGGCCTAAAACCTGCATATCTCCTGCCAGATGACCTCTCAAGAGCAAGGCACCTTATTTCACATGTATGTCTTTTTAAAATAGAGGAAACCATGTACCGTACATGTTTCATACACGCTTTTACATTAACGTTTTTGGCCTTTTTTATCTCTCGCTCTTCCTCGCATTGATAACAGAACCTTTTTAAGCTTGCCTTCGATGTATGAGTTTCTCTGAATTATAAACTCGTTATTTGACCTCACCTCTCTGTTAACAAATGCCTCTCACAAGTGGGTTGTAAACTATAATCCATAGCGCTGTCATCTCTCTTGTAATCTCCTGGGAAAGGGTTACTGCCTCTACATGGATAATTACCATAACTCTCTCGCCCTTTCCCAGGCATTGTATGAAAATGTAGTCCATACCTAAGGGACTCCTCGGCTCCCCAGAGGTGGTCGTAAACACTGCAGCTTCCTACATGGGTGAACATTCCCCGAGATACCACGTGCCTCTGCGCGCCAGATAAGATTTCAATGATTATTTGGAATAACGTTACCCTTTTGAAACTGGTAGCAAACCTTCACAACGACGCGGTTAAGGATCATCAACGTCGTCAGAAGTGGGGGGGGGGGAATCATGATAATTTCGACTAAATGACCAAGTGCTACCAGTCTTTCAAGAGATACCAACAAATGGACAAAGAAGTTTATTGCCTATTTGTTACAAATGAAACTCTAAAATGTGTCTGCCTTGTAATGTAAGTACTGCCCAGAGAGGAATTAGAGATTCAAAGCCTTAATGCTGTATTTGGCAGAGGTTCTCTTGGAGTTTGATATCAACAGTGTTCCTGCAAAGCAGAAGATGTCATATAGGAAAGCCAAGTTACTGTTTCTCCCTCTTTGTTGACCAGCACCCCAAAAGTTACCCCAACTGTCTGTCGCCCATACTATCCAACGGAAAGGTGGAAACAACATTAGCAATGATGTCAATGAAGAGCCTCACCTCTAAGACATCCTCGTGTCATGGAACCTGCGATGAGACCTCACTCGAGTGTGCAGTTCAGTTCAGTTCAGTTAATTAAAGATTGTCATGCCTTATGCAAGGCATGGGCTCTTGCGTTGGCAGCCCGTAAGCGAATTTAATTGTAATTAACTTTAATTACCTTTGAACGAGGGATTAAGTGTGCAACACAAGCCATTATAAGTGAGGACAAGCCATCGCAGGAGGCGTGGATGGTGCTGGTCAAAGAGAACCTAGAAGGACACTCGGTGCTACTGTTCAGCTTGCAAGGGGTTCCTGTCCAGGGAGGTTTGCTTATGCTCCTATCACAGGAAGTACGCCAGTAGCATTTTACCACCTTCCCTTTTGCTGTCTAGCCACTAGGTGTTTCTATCTATCTACCAGGTTCAACGGGGAGACATGAATCGTCATGATAGGTAACAACTGAAACGTCCCTCTTCTGTGTCAGATAAAGTGAGAAAGAATTGATACTTGTCTAAAATTTTGGGAATGAATAGTTGTGTACGTGAGGGCATTAGTCTGTATATAGTCGTGTGTATGTAAGAATAATTTTTCACTTATTCATTACATAGATTTATATATGTATTATACATATTTTTGTATTACATTGTATATTTTATATTGATTGTGTTATAATACAATGTTCAGGTGTTAAATAAAATATAATGTGAATGGGTAATTCTTGGGTTCTGTTTATCGTTAAAACTGAATAACGATAAAATGTCTTCATCAGGGGACCTGCAACATCGCGACGAGTAGCAACGGAAACGCCGTAATGCCAAACAAGATTGCTGAAGCAACAAAGAGTAAGTACCCAACTTAAAATTTTGGAATGAATGGTTGTGTACGCGTTTTCTGTTGTGTTTGTATAGTTGAGTGCATATAAGAATTATTTTTCATTTCATATATATTTATACATTTATTAGTTATGTATTTGTCTTATTATGTTGCACAGTATTTTTTTTTTTTTTTGCATTCATTGCGTTACAAAACTATAATCATATTTCACATGAAATATAATTTGAATGGGTATACCTTTGGTTAGTTTTATCTGTAAAGAAATATAAAAATGCCTAAAGCGTTCATCAGAAAATAGATATAGTCTTCCATATTCCAGCCTACATTGGTGAAAATGTTTTTGTGGAACACATGAAGTTATTGTAGAAATCTATACGGCTTTGTTCAGACTTCCTTTGTTATCTTTTCATAGTTACTGTTTAACTATAGAAAAGTGAGCGTAAATTAAAAAAATAAAAAATCATCAGTGATTGCATGTGAAGATGTCTTTGTATTTGGGGTTTGAGCA
>NC_090725.1:321190177-321237677 GCF_036898095.1 Palaemon carinicauda | reverse complement strand
TGGCCAAACCACCTAAACACATTCATATCCACTCTACCTGCTAACTCATTTCTTACACCCGTTCTCTCCCTCACCACTTTGTTCCTAACCCTATCTACTCGAGATATACCAGCCATACTCCTTAGACACTTAATCTCAAACACATTCAATTTCTGTCTCTCCATCACTTTCATTCCCCACAACTCCAATCCATACATCACAATTGGTACAAACACTTTCTCTTATAGAACTCTTTACATTCATGCCCAACCCACTATTTTTTACTACTCCTTTAACTGCCCCCAACACTTTGCAACCTTCATTCACTCTCTGACGTACATCTGCTTCCACTCCACCATTTGCTGCAACAACAGACCCCAAGTACTTAAACTGATCCACCTCCTCAAGTAACTCTCCATTTAACATGACATTCAACCTACCTACACCTTCCCTTCTCGTACATCTCATAACCTTACTCTTACCCACATTAACTCTCAACTTCCTTCTCTCACACACCCTTCCAAATTCTGTCACTAGTGGGTCAAGCTTCTCTTCTGTGTCTGCTACCAGTACAGTATCATCTGCAAACAACAACTGATTTACCTCCCATTCATGGTCATTCTCGCCTACCAGTTTTAATCCTCGTCCAAGCACTCGAGCATTCACCTCTTTCACCACTCCATCAACATACAAGTTAAACAACCATGGCGACATCACACATCCCTGTCTCAGTCCCACTCTCACCGGAAACCAATCACTCACTTCATTTCCCATTCTAACACATGCTTTACTACCTTTGTAGAAACTTTTCACTGCTTGCAACGACCTTCCACCAACTCCATATAACCTCATCACATTCCACATTGCTTCCCTATCAACTCTATCATATACTTTCTCCAGATCCATGAACGCAACATACACCTCCTTACCTTTTGCTAAATATTTCTCGCATATCGGCCTAACTGTACAAATCTGATTCATACAACCCCTACCTCTTTTAAAACCACCCTGTACTTCCAAGATTGCATTCGCTGTTTTATCCTTAATCCTATTAATCATTACTCTACCATACACTTTTCCAACTACTCTCAACAAACTAATACCTCTGGAATTACAACACTCATGCACATCTCCCTTACCCTTATATAGTGGTACAATACATGCACAAACCCCATCTACTGGTACCATTGACAACACAAAACACATATTAAACAATCTCACCAACCATTCAAGTACAGTCACACCCCCTTCCTTCAACATCTCAGCTTTCACACCATCCATATCAGATGCTTTTCCTGCTCTCGTTTCATCTAGTGCTCTCCTCACTTCCTCTATTGTAATCTCTCTCTCTCATTCTCGTCTCCCATCACTGGCACCTCAACGCCTGCAACAGCAATTATATCTGCTTCCCTATTATCCTCAACATTCAGCAAACTTTCAAAATATTCCGCCCACATTTTCCTTGCCTCCTCTCCTTTTAACAACCTTCCATTTCCATCTTTCACTGTCTATTCAATTCTTATGTGTGTGTGTATGTTTGTGTGTGTGTGTGTGTGTGTGTGTGTGTGTGTGTGTGTGTGTATATATATAAATCTCAAGCAGAGTCAGATGATATTTTGAATGATCTTCCGTATCCTAATTGGTCACAATTGTATAAGTGTTGACCCCGTTGTTCTCTTGAAAGAGATTCTTGCCAACATAATTGATAGGCGTATCCCTTGTCATGAGTCAAAGTACCGAGTTAAAGACAAAAACTTGTTCAATGATGATTTCAAACGTGTTTTTTATTTTTTTATTTATTTATTTATTTTTTTTTTTTTTGACAGAAGGGGTTGGCCTATCACCTTTAGAAACTAACATGTCAGATTTGACTTGACATAATTATACTAAACCAAGTGTTACTAGAAGAGATGTTTCAAATGGAAAGGAATACAATTTTGCCATAAAAGACACCCTTTCAGGTAGAATCCAGGGACACACGTCATCTGATATCCTCATGTAAACTCAACTGTCCATACGCTACTTAAACCACACTACGCTATCATTCACTTTTCAAAGGAAAAGGCAATCGTTTTTTTGCTGATGTGTTTCACAGTGAGCAGAGTAATGAAAAACTTAATCCTCTCCATTTCTGTTTTCCACAGGACAAACTAACTAGTTTAGCTTTTCTGTCCCATGAAATTGAAACAAATTTGATGATCATTGATGCGTTTGGAGGTGTAGACCTGACTGTTTTTTTTTTTATTTATTGATTTATTTTCTTTTATTTCTTTTCTTTCTTTGTGGAAAAAGACGCTGATTTGTATCAGTGTAATCTGTATAATGTTGAAACATTGAAAAAGGCTTGAGATAAATTCTGGTTTTTACCATATGTTTATTTTACCCCACTTCTTCTCTGTACATTGTTTATGACATCGCAATAGTCTATGAAAATCTATCCTTATACCAATATGAGCAATAAAGTATATTATTATATAAATAGAAAACACATTCCTTATGATTAAAACGTTGGCAGAACTTCAGGACTATGGGGGGGGGGGGGGGCTTGTTTCTATTCATAATGCAGAGGTGCCTGCAAAGCAAAAGAGACTATGAACCACTGTATTAGATCAGAGATTGGTCCTTGATAGTAGTAAACGTCTCCATTGCAATTTCCTAGATTATAACATTGTTTTCTTTCTTTTCTTTAGGTTAATTAGATAGATTCTTTTATACATCATATTTTGGGGGATCTATGCTAACTACAAAATCAAGGATCAACTGGTGAATTCAATATTTCATACCGTTATGTTCCTAAAACTATGCAATTTCCATCAATTAGTTTTTGTAGTCCATGGACATGGAATTATCAGGCTCAATTTGGCATGTTCCCCCCATCGATGTTCGTCTTGGTCTCTACACAATAAAAATCTTGAAATTATTCTTTTCTTAGTTATGTTTCACTATGTTTTCTCAATTAAACTTTTGCCATCAGAAATCATCAAACTATAATTTCTATATATTTTAACAGTTCATATTTAATGTAAATCATTTTAGCTCACACAGTCTTGTTCAATCAGCTTATGAAAACTTCGTGATGGGAGTTTCGTTGCACGCATCAATCCCATATTCGTTAACCTCTTCCAACTACATTATTCGATCATCCCTTAAGGAACTATAAATTTTTTCCTATGTCAATAGTTTTGGAGAAATGTTTATACGTTCTTCAGCGGAATAAGTAAGCCAATAAATACATCATTGATGATCCTTGCTTTGAGGTACAGAGAACTGCTTGTACGATTATTCTCTAATTAGATTTGCCTACTTAGTATTTTTTAATGGCAATTTACATCGATCAGAATGACAGAGTTTATAGTGATTACTACCATTCATCGTTTTCTAAAACCTTGGCAAATTTAAGGGACTGAATTTTTTTTTCTTTTTTTTTCGAATTATTTTTTTTTGAATTATTGACCAACATTGTCTCCTGCCCTCAAAGTATAAATTTCTCCTTGGGTATGAATAAATAAAAATAACAATACATAAAAGAAAATGAAATGAAAATAGTCTTAATACGCCTTTTCTGTCAAAATGTTCAATTATAAATCAAGTATTTCCACCAGAAGATTCATATAATCTCAGAAAATATATGATGGTGTGGAGGATTTATTTTTGTTTTATTTTAATTTTTGTGTTTTGCCAAATCCAGAGAGAGAGAGAGAGAGAGAGAGAGAGAGAGAGAGAGAGTGGTAGTTAGCGAATGATTGTTTGTAGTGGGAAAGACTGTCGGGATATTTGAGGTTGTTTGTTTACATTTTTTAGTTAGGTTACGACAGTGGTGAATGTTTCAGAGCTAATGCTTTTTTTGATTGACTGCGTCCTGAGTCAGTTGTGTGAACGCTGGATTTATTATTTTTCTTTACCAGCGAGGAAGTGATTATTGATTTTCTGAGTAAATACAGTTTTGTTTATCTTTGCTTATCGTGATATTGAATGATAGGAACAGTTTATTATTTATCTTTGATTATAGTGCGATAGTTTAGTTACCTACTATGAGATTCAGGGCCTCTGTAACACGGTTTTTTGGACTTTGCTCCTTATCAAAGCATCGGATGTAGCTGAAAGTTGACATATGTATATTTTACAACCACACACAAATTTTGTCAGCATTATCAATAACCTAAACCCGATAGTTTTAATTTTTATAGAGTAAAAATGATCTAGTCGACGCCATATCCAGTGATAACGAGCCAAGAGTCGAAAACATTCATTACGTAAGCAATGTAAACACCTTTTGACAAAATTTTGCCCCGCCCATCCACCAGACACCCATTCACCTTGTTCCATCGGCTCTGAAACCCAAAACAGTCAAGAATGGCTAACAGGATTTGGAATTGCCCCTGTTGTTGCAAAACTGCATTTGTCTTACGACTTGCAACTTTATACAGTCAAGAGAAAGCCCGTGGCCATATTTACTATCGCCTGAATAGGTAATTATTCAGTTTCTAGTTTAAATCCAATGTTTATGGTCTGATTTGTATTTAGCGTAACATGATTATAATACTTGTAATGTCATTCAGGCTTTTGAACATTTCCATTAACTATTCACTATGCCACCAAGAGAGAGAGAGAGAGAGAGAGAGAGAGAGAGAGAGAGAGAGAGGAGAGAGAGAGAGAGGAGAGAGAGAGAGATTGTATGTAAACAGTCTTTATATAACTATTTTTGTTAAAATAAGATTTTTGTGCTAAACTCTCCATCAGACCAACGGATCATCCGATATATATTTTTTTTTCTTCTTCTTAGTCCATACGACCGTGTTGGCTATGTTTAGGGCATGACTGCATTTTGTAAATAAATCAGGAATATTTTTAGGAGTTTTATTTGTACATCTAATGGGAATTTATAGAAGTAAAGTGAACATAATTCATTTATCCTTTAAAATAATTACTACATGTAGCAAAACGAATAGTGGTAAAGATGATAATGCAATGAAGGAATGATACCATACTTTATCTTTAGCTTCAACATCGGCAATAACATACCCAGTTTCCATAATTTGTTAGCTTAATGAAATAACCTATCATCTAATGTTAAACTTAATTTCTGAGGAGACCATGGCTTATTGCACAGTGAAAAAACATTACAAAGACTTTATGAATGGCGGAACGATACATAAATGTGGGTGGGGTATCTGTGCTAGCGTAGTAATACTACTGTAGCAGTAGTATTAAACGTTTAGGCCAACTGCTGGGATCCTTGAGGATCATTTAGCACTTCTTAAAACTACTCGAGAAATGAGTTTTTATAGCCAGAATTTAAATTTTCTGATCCAACAATGCCCATGATAGCCTTCAGTGTTATCCTGAATTATAACCAGGCCAAAGTGGGTGGAGCCTCATGAAGTCGTCATTCTGACGATAATTATTGGTGAAGGTTTAAAGCCAAAATACGGTACCGGCTATTTTTTTTCCTTTTTTTTAACAGTAAATAGGTAGGTAGATAGACAATAAATAAAAATTGCTTGACATTGGATATAGCAGTTATCAAATCAAGCTTGTTCACTACGTTTTTGAAAATTACCAACTATTCCCTACACCTTGCCAATCTGATTGTGACCTATAAAGTAGACTGTAATTTCTTAGGAAACTTATTTTGTGAGTTAGACTAATAATCGAAGTATTTTTGTATTTATTAACATATTTTGTTGGTTTGTCGTTATGACAATTATCAGTGGAGAGGTTTCAGAGTTCATAAAGGTGTACTGCTTTGCTTTTATTTAAACTTTTGTGTCATTGTTGGCAGAGGTATAGCCTTCGTTACGTATAGCCAATCATCGATCGAGAAAGAGGGAAGAAATGCCGTCATAAGTTACGTAACGAGTGCGTTCGAAACCTTTTCTCTGAGTAAGTTGGCCCGTCTTCAAAAATCGTCACTTTTACTTAATAAAGTACCAAATTTATTCAACCTACGTAATGCAGAATATAGTCAAAATTTATGTGTAGATATAATGTGCATTCTGAATAAGCGTTATATTTATGAAATTCATAGAAAAAAAGTTATTGCGAAAAAACCGTGTTACAGAGGCCCTGAATCTCATAGTAGGAGTGTTTGTAAGTGTTTTGTTTTTTATTTTCAGCCGTGATTCCTCCTTGGAATTACTTATTCCTTTAAGAGAGATATTTTGAATATTGATTGATGACCTGGCTTGATATAAGGGACTTGGAACTGACTGCTATTTTAGATTTGGATATAATTGGTAACGACTTGTCTGTAATAAGGAATTTTCGGATGATGATGATGATGATGATAATGAGGATGACGATGATGACATCCCGGACCCCAATTAGGGAGGCAGTGGTGACAATTTGCCACGCAGTGGATTGTTGACCTCAAAGCTGTGGTAGTTGCCTATAAAAGACTGTTGGCCCTTGTGTGGACGAAGGGGTCCACTCAGAAATATAAAATATTTCTGTTTATCTTTGTGGTTGTGGTAAATTTTAGCGTTTAAGTTTTGTTAGGGTTAATTGATTGCGGAAGTTTTTTTTTTTTTTATTAATGTTTATTTTGTGTTAAGTTAAGATTGTATTACTGAGTTGTGATTATTTTTCTGGTTATGGAATATGGTTGGTGATTTTTAGTATTAAGTGATTGTTTTTAGTATTAGGAAATATAGTTTTAAAGTTATGTTTTGGTTTGTTTTTTGTCCTTTTGCCCAAGAGTCCCGCTGCTGATAACGTAAGGGGAAAGTTTGTATTGAGGAGACATTGGTCTGTTTAGAGTGATTCAAGGGTGTGGGGGTTGTTTTGCAACATCCCGCCACAACGGTTTATTCCAACCAATATGTGAATACAAGAAATACTAAAATATCGAATAAAAAATCCTTCACTAAAGCAAACGTTCTGTTGGATGAGCACAGTTATTCAACCATTTTGTTTTATGAAGATATTAAATAAATAGAGAGCAATGAAAGTTTTAATCAATAACGATTGGGCAAAATTTAAGTTGTGGGATATTGCATACTATCGGGGTTCCTGAATAATGTTTGCAAACTCTGATGCAAATATTTGAAGTATAACTAATGTACTTATTTTGCATATATTAAGCGAAATATGTGATTTCCATATTGTTCAGGGTGAGACATTTATGTTAATTTCTTTGAAAAGCCGACGAGCTATGAGATTGCAGTTCACCAATGTTATTAATAATTAATAACAACAAATAATAAACCTGAATAGTTAATTAAAATCGCCTTTAACAATATAACAACGAAGTTATTATAGAAAAAAAGTCGCTATATTGATTGAATAAAGAGCCGAACTCTGTGATTTCAAAATCCTTGGTTTGTAGCCCACTGAATACTTAAAAATATTTTAACAGAAATTTCTATCAGTTTAAATGTTTTCGAATAATAGTAACATTTGGTAGGAGATGATATTTCATTGACCAGCATCGATTTTATTTTGATTTTTTTTTTTCATAGAAGAGAATTTTAAATCAAATTTCTTATTTGTTAAAATATGAAACCAAATGCACAATGAAGAATATCTGCATATGCTTATTGAGATTTTCTGATTTGAAAATTAGCAGTAAAAGGAAGTAATGTCTTATTCACCTAGGGGTAAAAATAGTCATAAAGCAGGAAAAGAAAATTGAGCATACATGCATAAATGTATGACTGAAATACAAAAGAAATGGGAAGAGATGATAGAAAAAACCAAGTATGTGCAAGTGGAATTAGAAAACAAATATTTTGTAGGATGTCATGATAATTGTAGATGAACATATTCATATAAGAGGAATACATAATTAATTTGTCTGTAGATCGTTTCAAAGCATTGCAGGAATCCATTCATGTTGTAAGAATATGAAAGCAATATGTGTGCCATACCGATTAATAAATGAGTAGATCGACATAATTTTTATACAAACACGTAAACTTTTATACGTAGATTAGATTTACTAATTTTAGGTAAGTAGGGTTAGTTTTAATATATTGAATTTCAATGTTAAGATATAAACAATGTAAGGGGTTATGAATAATAGGTGTCATTTTATACAAGAACAAGAGCTTCTGGAAAATTTATCGTAATTTATCTGTGTACAACCTTGCAAATGGCATAATATTGCTTGCCTGGACGATTTGCAATTTTATAAAAAAAACTCCTCTGTTGTGTATATAAAGGACACAAGGCGTTTTATAGGAGAGACTCTCAAGTCCATCTCTAAGTCGACACTGCTCCTGTGGAGACAATTTGTGATATCCATTGCTTAATTACTTTTATTTAAGAAAACAAGGAAATTTTGGAAGATAGAATAGCAAGCGAAGCTGTGTTTCTGGCTATCCTATTTTATATTCAAAACTTCATCCTGAAAACTATTTCAGAATTGGGTGCCGTACTTCATCGTCATTTGAGTCCTACATCATAGAAACTTATAAATCTATTGTTTTTGTTGATTTAAGAAATTCTGTAAATTAATGTTATTAGATGAACATTAATCTTAAATATAGTAATTATTATTTGCTTCCTGACTTACATTCTCTCGCTGTTATTGTTTTGGTATTTTCTATTAAAGCATATTTTACATAATCTCTGTTTTGATATAGTGGACCATAACAGAATTAAGAGCTTCACTATGATCTGAATCGTTAACTGAAGGGAAATTCAAACAAGAATATACAGAGAATATACACTTGTGGGATGAAGATGTAAATGATTTTTTTTTAATAGTCATTATCTCCACATTTTTTTATCGAGATATGAAAATATGAATCTTTTTTTTTTTTTTTTTTGGAATACAGCTATTATCTCCACTTTTTTATTGAGATATGAAAATTATCACAATTTATTCTAATGCTTTTAAAGAACATCCAAAACCCCTTACCGAACGCATAAATGTTATCTGTAGATTCGCTAACTGACATTGCTAACTGAAAAGGAAATATTACCAGTAAGGAAAATTATCAAAAGAATTTTCTTAAGAATGAATGGCCTTCATGAAGAGAACTGGGAAGTACATTCAAAATGAGCAACAAAATTTTATAAAAAAAAACATAATGCCGCTTCTCCTCCAGAAAAAAACAAATATTTACATTTCCCTTCAGGGCCACTCCTCTTTAAACTAGTTTTATATATACTGTCGGCTACAAGGGAGTACAAAAAATAAACTATTGACTTAAGAGTTAGGCAGCCATTCTAACACCTTCTAAAAACATAACCGACACCTCACACGTCTCGAACTGTCGACCTAATTACGCCATGACTCCTCGCTGCTGGGAGGAAGGGCGATGGTGACTGGTACAACATACATACATACACTACCTACCAGGGTCTAGGCGATGTCAGGTAGGGCAGCCGGTCAGGACTACGGTCCACCCCAAAAGCCAAAGCAAAGTCCTTCCAAAGAAGGCAACTGTGTTACCTCATACGAATGGGGAAAAAAAAAACACGCTAATATACTTGCGTAATCTTTCTATTTTCTTCACATTTTAATGGCAGCATTTGAAATAACGTTCGGCATTAAACAACAACAAAGAAATGATTTTGATTGTGAAACCAGTGTTGAAATTCTTTTCATTGCTAAAAATTAAAAATACAGTTGCCAATTACATATAATAATAGAATTGGTGATGGCGTGCTCTATATGAAATCAACAAAAGTTTAAAATCTTCCACACCTCTGCATCATGGAAAAGATTCTTTGGAAGATAAACCCTAGATATAGTTTACAATCATGAACGGGATCCACATAAGTCCTTTCATCTTTTTGTAAAATGATAATGATTTTGAAATATCGAATCTTCCATTTCCGCAGTTTCATAAGAGAAATTTTCTTTTGAAAACGAGATCTCGGTTGGCATAAATATAAAGTGAGAGAGAGAGAGAGAGAGAGAGAGAGAGAGAGAGAGAGAGAGAGAGAGAGAGAGAGAGAGAGAGAGAGAGAGAGAGAGAGAGTTAATTTCATTCTCAAGTTCCATTTCATATTCGTTGATGGATTAAATAGCATTTTTGTATACATTGAAATTCTATGAAAGAACTAGTTACTATTTTACAAGGATTTTCACTCATATATTTTCTTAAATCTCAACAGTCTATAATGTCTATCATCATTCTCTGTATTTCCTGTTCAATATGTCTATCGAAAGTATTATTTTTTTTTTTTTTTGTCAATTTATGTTATTCAATACTTATGCGTCTATTTTCAAACTTACCATATAGCTATTCCTTAACAAGTACTCTATCCATGTACATTTTTTAAACATGTTATCCTTATCAATCCACATGTTAACTGTCATGTTTTATCAGTAGGAAACATTACATACACCTTTTGTTCATATATTTCATATAATTACTTTTATCATTGGCATGAGACGCTCAGTTTACGTGGAAAATCTTAAGTAAGAGAGAAAATTAATCCACCCATATCGAATTTTCAAGGCATTGAGATCAACTTGCATTTAGTTGGACCATATTTTGTGAGCTAAGTATGGTTGGTTTTCGCAGAGCCTATAGGTCTATCTTCTGAGTCACCAGCAGCCATTACCTGGCCCTTTTTGGTCCTAGCTTGGGGGGGAGAGGGGGCTTGGGTGCTGATCATATGCATATATGGTCAGTCTCTATGGCATTTTCCTACACGATAGAACAATGTCACTGTCCCTTGCCTCTGCCATTCATAAACGGCCTTTAAACTGAATTGCTTTCCCTTGTGGTTTCAGCATTCTGTTTATCCAACTAGTGAATCAGCGTGGATTGTAAGAATGAATATAAACTTGTTTTGAAATATAATTTTGGCTAGATTCAAGAACATATAGATCCCTTAGGAAATGAAGTAAAATACATTTCTTGGATAACAAATCTAGTTTGATTAAAGTTTGAATACACTTCCCTAACAACTAAGGAATACTTCCAAGTTGTATACGTTACTTTACCTTGAACTTCATATAAGAACAACATACAAGGATTATAAAGGATCAATGTCATTTCAGATTTTTTTTTCCAACCGTCAACATTAGAATTAAGCCGAGACAACAATATTAG
Source organism: Palaemon carinicauda (assembly GCF_036898095.1). Taxonomy (NCBI): domain Eukaryota; kingdom Metazoa; phylum Arthropoda; class Malacostraca; order Decapoda; family Palaemonidae; genus Palaemon; species Palaemon carinicauda. The sequence continues at coordinate 321,226,683 of NC_090725.1, read as the reverse complement.
CGATCATCATAAATGTAAATTCTGTCGTATTGATTCCTTCATAAATCATGCGTGTCGTATGCTGCATTTACTAGAACAATAAAAGAATATAATTTATGGAATACGAAATACATGAACTCCCTAGCAATTTCAGACCTCCCATGTTTTACTGGATGAATTTGGATATATTTTTTTTCCCTTTGTGGCAATGAAACTTTCATACATAGTTATCTCTTAATATTGTAATAGTGGGCTGTAAGTTAAAATCTGTAAGCTTTCTAATCATTCTATGAAGTTTTTGTTTGCAGTTGTTAACTAAAACATAATGAGAGAAAGGCATTCCAACAAAACTTTTGGTAACCTAACTTTCATTGACGGGTCAACTATGACGAGAGATTTCACTGCGAACTTCACAAAACTTAACTGTGTAACCCAAGTTAGCATTGTTCTCATCCTCTTAACCATTTTTAAAGGTAAAGGTGTCTGGTCTCAGTACCTCCTTCATCAGAATAAATACTCACCAGAACGTCAGTCGGAATAGCCAAACCCCTCATTGTGGTGCCCAGACACAGCAGTGGCCTCCCCAGTAATTAGATGAAACTTTCAGTCCTGGTGTAAAGGTTTCAAGTTACCCCCAGTTTCAAACTAACCCCCGGTAACTTGAAACCGGTTTCAGATTACCGGGGGGGGGGGGTAGTTTGGAACCGGTTTCAAGTTACCCCCTCTGTTTTCAAATTACCCCTTCATCAGAATGGTAAATAATTCATGTGACATCGCAAATATGTAACATGCATTTATTGCTGGTTTCGCAGCAGTAGGAAAAGTAGTTTAATTTTGTATTTAAGACCAAATATTGTGTATTATATTCCAGTGTTCGTGTGATTGTTGATATTTTCGTATTTAAGACCTAACGTGTCATATAATTCACTAATACACAATATTTGAAGTTACAGACTGTCATTTAAGGTTTAGTGATAACGGCGAGGTAAAACTTCATTTTATTTCAGTGTGCGCGTGATTGTCGAGATATTTTTTTCTCCCTTTTTTTTTGTTATCTCCAATAGATTCCATTCATGTGCTTTAGGTGCATGAGTTTTGGGCGGCAATATGCCTGGAGAAATTGACATAAAAATCGCACAGAATAAATGGTGTTGATTATTTTATCATTTATACAAATGCATATATATATATATATATATATATATATATATATATATATATATATATATATATATATATATATATATATATATATTTATCTATCTATCTATCTATCTATCTATCTATCTATGTATCTATATATCTACATATATATATATATATATATATATATATATATATATATATATATATATATATATATATATATATATATATATATATATATATATATATAAATATATATAAATATATATATATATATACATATATATATATATATATATATATATATATATATATATATATATATATATATATATATATATATATATATATATATATATATATATATATATTTATATATATATATATATCTTTTGTATAAGGGCGGCCAACGCGCAGCTTGAGGTGTCAATCACCAAAACTCACTTGCGGCAGTGCCGATTCTCCTTAATCCCGTTGCTTTTGCTTCACTAAGACAAGGGAAAGAAAATGACAAACTAGGAGATATGGCATACGCGTTGGCACTGGGTTAGTTCGCTGAGACCTTTGGTCAAATCCTATCAAATGCATGAAGATTAGCTTCCTCATTCACTGTCTTGCACAATAGGCTCCCGTAAAAACCATGGTAAGTTCCCAGAAGAAAGAAAAATGGCATACAATGTCTATCAGTTTTTTAAATGGGAAAATGATAATGAAATTGTTAAATTTGGAATTGACCAAGAAATCAAATGTGTCACAAATGCTACCAACATATCAAAAACGACTTTGTTTCAGATTTGCAAGGAAAATTGGGTCAAGGGTATTAAGCATACTGATAACATTATAAAGGAAGACATGAAAATGGTCTGAATTAATTAATTCGTTGAAGTCACCATAACCACGTTTGCTGACAACCTTTGTTGTAAAAAAATTTTGACGCTATATTAAATAAATTCTAAAACAATAAAATCACCTATGTAAATATACCATATTAAACATAGTTAATTAAATCCTTTTGTAAAGAATCCTGTCTTTTAATAATCAATCAGAATTGAGAACTGAATTAATTTGATATCAAAATTAATATTATATCTGTTATAGTAAAACCAAACGAAAGTGGCGGGTGAGACACAGAATATATCGTGTGGAAATCTGTCGATTTCGGTCATTTTACCTGGACAGGGTGGATTAGAGAAGATGGATTAAGGTCTTAGAGGGGAGAGGCCTCGTTCCGTCAGTCTTCTTCATAGGGGTTTTTTCAATCTTTAATTATATATATATATATATATATATATATATATATATATATATATATATATATATATATATATATAGATATATAGATATAGATATATAGATATATATATATATATATATATATATATATATATATATATATATATATAGATATAGATATATAGATATATATATATATATATATATATATATATATATATATATATATATAAATATATAAATATATATATATATATATATATATATATATATATATATATATATATATATATATATATATATATATATATATATATATATACATATAAATATATACATATATATATATATATATATATATATATATATATATATATATATATATATATATATATATATATATATATACATATATATATATATATATATATATATATATATATAGCTTGAAACCAGTTTAGAGTTACCCCCCCGGTAGTCTGAATCCGGTTTAAAACTACTGGGGGGTAAGATTTGGAGGGGGTAATTTGAAACCGGTACACCGGGCTTGGATCGATTTGCTTTCATGCGAATACTAGGCGAACACGTTACCATTGTACTTTTCTTCTGTTGCATTTAAATATCTTGAGATTAAGCAACAATTATAGGAGGATCAGGGGCTTCTAAAGAATTGTAAGTAGGCAACAACGCTTGGTTTTAAATGAATAACCCCTTATGTATATTTTTATTTTCTTACTTAGGAAGAAGAAAGATTAATAACTATGTGATAGCTATAAGTAGATTGAAATAATGTAAATATAGCAAGCAATGATAGTTTAAATCTTTTTAATGCTGAGGTGAATGGGCAAAGCTTTCAAGTTTTGAAATGAGTTACATTCATTTTAATTGTGACATAATATTGAAAATTCAATATTCACATCCAAGAAACTGTCTTAAAGAAGCTTTAGATATAATAGTTAAGGTTTTTCCTCAATTTTCAAAAATATATCTACTTGAATCTTGAGGATATGTATAATTACAATACCAATTATAATAAAAAACATGATAAGAAACATGCCTGGTGTGAAGAAATACTAGTACAAATACCACAATTCCTAAAATTCCTCATTTATTCAAATGATCCTAACAATTGCAACGGCTTTGCTTTTATTTTTGGTCGATGTTAACTACTTGCACTGTAATTTTTCAGCGGCCACTTTTTTCTTAGTAAGGTAGAAGAGATTCTTTAGCTATGGTAAACACCTCTTCTAGGACAAGAACACTCCAAAATCAAACCATTGTTCTCAAGTGTTGGGTAATGCCATATCCTTTGTACTATGGTCTTTCACTCTATTGGGTTAGAGTTTTCTTGCTTGAAGGTACACTCGAGCACACCACTCTATCTTATTTTTCTTCCTCGTGTTTTGTTAAAGTTTTTATAGTTTATATGGGATATATTTAATCTAATGTTACTCTTCTTGAAATATTTTATTTTTCCTGAAGTTCCCTTTCCTCACTGGGCTATTTTCCTTGTTGGAGCCCCTGGCCTTATAGCATCTTCCTTTTCCAAATAGGGTTGTAGCCTAGCAAGTAAAAATGATAATATTGATAATAAAAATAATGTCGTGGTTTATTTGAAAAAAAAAATATGAATAATAATACTGATAACAATGCTATTGTTATTACCATCAACTGGAAACTGTTATGCAACAAAAATAAAAAAAGCTAATGCCATAAACATTTTCAAAAAAGAAAAAATAGCAAAAATAGTAACAGGGACTACTGATATACAACAGGCGATTGTATATAGAGTATCAAGTACCATCGGTTTTCTTGGAGAAAAGTGAATTACCTAAAAGATTTCAAGCAAATTCTTTCCGAGACCAAAAATGTTCCCTGAGAGAGAGAAAAAAAAACTTTAGGAAAGGGAGGTTGGTAGTAAGTGCAGGTAGTGGAGAGAGAGAGAGAGAGAGAGAGAGAGAGAGAGAGAGAGAGAGAGAGAGAGAGAGACCTTGATAGTACGAAAATTTGGTGGTTGAAATCACTGGTATTATTCGAATTCCTACTATACAAATTACATAACTTACTGGGAAAATAAGACAGATTCTCAAGCCTCTAAGAAACGCCAAAAGATTTGTTTTTTACTATACTATAGTCGATTCTTTTTAGTGAGGTAGATTTGCACCGACTCGCAAGGGTTCCCTTTTAGCTCAGAAAAATGTCCTGATCTGTGATTGGTTGGACAAGATCATTCTAACCAGTCAGATAGCAGGAACCTTTTCCGAGCTAAAATGGCACCACTGCGAGTCGGTGCAAATGCGCTTCATTATAAAAAAATGAGTATAGTGTCTTTCACAAAAGCAGGTATATTCCAGAAATATGGTGTAGGGCTTTAAAAATTCATTCTAAATCTTTGGGCGTGATTTTTTTTTCCGAAAGTCTTAGATATACATAATCCACTTTTTTTATATAATATCAAATTTATCTTCCCTTGTTCCATTTTTCTTGAGATTTTTCTTTCAATATATATTTGTTTCTTCATCTCATCCCTTGGGAATTGGATGCAATGGTTTTCATTTTGATAGAGCTTTGTCAGTATGATTATTTTTAATGAAAATATTACTTGAGAGAGAGAGAGAGAGAGAGAGAGAGAGAGAGAGAGAGAGAGAATGATTTTTTGTATAATAAATAAAGATTATTGCTTTATTGGAAGTCTATCCTCATATTATGTCATCAATTTAACATAATTTAGCATAATGATGAATAGCTATACCTGTGTAATGACACAATTAGTTCCTTCGTAATTCAAATGGAATGTCAAATACATCAGTTTGATATAGGGGGACTGCTTTAGTTTATATATATATATATATATATATATATATATATATATATATATATATATATATATATATATATATATATATATATATATATATATATATGTATGTATATATATACACATATATATATAATGTATTAATATATATGGCTTATTTGAAATATGAAAGAAACACGTTTGAATGTGCAAAATATGTAATATATATATATATATATATATATATATATATATATATATATATATATATATATATATATATATATATATATATATATATATATATATGTATATATATATATGTGTGTGTGTGTGTGTGTGTGTGTATACAGTATATATATATATATATATATATATATATATATATATATATATATATATATATATATATATATATATATATATATATATATATATATATATATATATATATATATATATATATATATATATATAAGATATAGATATAAATATCTATCTCTGCATCTATAACTATATCTATCTATCTTCCCCGGGCATATAACAGAACCTTTTTAAGCTTGCCTTCGCATGTATTCATATGACTGAATTTTTGTGACATTCTTGGCTGGAACTGTTTGTATATAAACTCGTTACGTGTTAAGTAAATGTTTCTTGCAATCACATCGCTCCTCTGTTAATAACCATGTCGTACAGTATTCAATATTGTTTTAAATTTTTTGTTGAATACCAACTTGCTTAGGTAGGTACAGTCAATTCTTTTTAGTGAGGCAAATTTACACGGACTTGCAGGATTGCCCTTTTAGCTTGGAAAAGATTCCTGCTATCTCATTGGTTAGAATTATCTTCTCTAACCAAACAGCGAGAAGGAAACTTTAACAAGCTAAAATGGCACCGCTGCGAGTCAGTGCAAATACGCCTCATTAAAAAAAAATGAATATAGTTAATCTATTATTATTGACTCTGGCAAATAATTTTTTTGCTTTTTATACATTGAAATTTTTTTACCTGGCAATTGCAACATACTCACGATTAATCTTAATATTATATATATTGAAATAAGACTTTGACGAAAGGTGATTTAAGGGTTTAGTTTAGCATGATTATGCGCGGAGTACACTCCGAAAGATTTCTGTAATGCATAGAAATATAAAATAAATAATTTCAAGATGGCTATCTGTTATCTTCTTTAGAATTTCGAGCTCAGAAATGAAAAGAACCTTAAAAAAACTGGAAAAGACACACATTAAAATAGCAAAAGTTAGCGGTAATCTTTTGTTCAAATGAATTTGCAATATATATATATATATATATATATATATATATATATATATATATATATATATATATATATATATATATACATATATATATGTATATTTATACAAATATATATATGTATGTATATATATATATATATATATATATATATATATATATATATATATATATATATATATATATATATATATATATATATAAGTATTATTATTATTATTATTACTATCCAAGCTACAACCCTAGTTGGAAAAGCAAGATGCTATAAGCCCAAGGGCTCCAACAGGGAAAAATAGCCCAGTGAGGAAAGGAAATAAGGAAATAAATAAATGAAGAGAACAAATTAACAATAAATCATTCTAAAAAACAGTAACAACGTCAAAACAGACATGTCACATATAAACTATTAACAGCATCAAAAACAAATATGTCATAAATAAACTATAAAAAGACTCATGTCCGCTCAAACTTTGAACTTTTGAAGTTCTACTGATTCAACCACCCGATTAGGAAGATCATTGCACAACTTGGTAACAGCTGGAATAAAACTTCTAGAGTACTGCGTACTATTGAGCCTCGTGATGGAGAAGGCCTGGCTATTAGAATTAACTGCCTGCCTAGTATTACGAACAGGATAGAATTGTCCAGGGAGAACTGAATGTAAAGGATGGTCAGAGTTATGAAAAATCTTATGCAACATGCATAATGAACTAATTGAACGACGGTGCCAGAGATTAATATCTAGATCAGGAATAAGAAATTTAATAGACCGTAAGTTTCTGTCCAACAAATTAAGATGAGAATCAGCAGCTGAAGACCAAACAGGAGAACAATACTCAAAACAAGTTAGAATGAAAGAATTAAAACACTTCTTCAGAATAGATTGATCACCAAAAATCTTGAAAGACTTTCTCAATAAGCCTTTTTTTTGTGCAATTGAAGAAGACACAGACCTTATATGTTTCTCAAAAGTAAATTTACTGTCGAGAATCACACCTAAAATTTTGAAAGAGTCATACATATTTAAAGAAACATTATCAATACTGAGATCCGGATGTTGAGGAGCCACCGTCCTTGACCTACTTACAATCATACTTCGAGTTTTGTTAGGATTCAACTTCATACCCCATAATTTGCACCATGCACTAATTCTAGCTAAATCTCTATTAAGGGATTCACCAACCCTAGATCTACATTCAGGGGATAGAATTGATGCAAAGAGAGTAGCATCATCTGCATATGCAACAAGCTTGTTTTCTAGGCCAAACCACATGTCATGTGTATATAGTATGAAAAGTAATGGGCCAAGAACACTACCCTGTGGAACACCGGATATCACATTTCTATAATCACTATGGTGCCCAGCAACAACAACTCTTTGAGATCTATTACTTAAAAAATCAATAATAATGCTAAGAAACAACCCACCCACTCCCAACTGTTTCAGTTTGAAAACAAGGGCCTCATGATTAACACGGTCAAAGGCAGCACTAAAATCAAGGCCAATCATACGAACTTCCCGACCACAATCAAGGGATTTCTGTACAGCATTGGGGATTGTAAGAAGGGCATCACATGCTCCAAGGCCTTTACGAAAACCAAATTGCAAACTAGGGAGTAGATGATTACCTTCAGCAAACCTATTAAGACGTTTTGCCAGAAGACGTTCAAAAACTTTAGATAATATGGGAGTTATGGAAATTGGGCGGTAATCAGTGGGACTTGAGCTACCACAAACACATTTACATAGAGGAGTAACATTACCAATTCTCCAACTAGTGCTAAAAGCTCCTCTTCTTGCTAACTTGCGCAAAATAACAGATAACTTTGGAGCTAAGAAATCTGCTGTCTTTATAAAAAACAAAGGAAAAATACCATTTGGGTCTACACCTCCATAAGCATCAAGGTCCATCAACAGAGCTTTAATCTCACGAGATCGAAAAGCTAAACTAGTTAGTTTAGCCTCAGGAAAACAGGAATGAGGAAGTTCAAGTTTTTCATTACTCTGTTTACTATCAAAAACATCAGCCAAAAGGGTTGCCTTTTCCTTTGGACAATGAGTGACTGAGCCATCTGGTTTAAGTAAAGGAGGAACTGTTGCATCTACACCAAAGAGTGTAGATTTAAGGGTAGACCACCATTTATGTTCCTGAGTTTTACCAGAAAGTGTTTCTTTTATGGTTAAATTGTACTCCTTTTCAGTTGAGGCATAAACTCTCTGAGCAAAAGCTCAAAGCTGAGTATAGTTGTTCCAGGTCAAATCTGATTTGTTCTCCTTCCAAAGATGATAGGCCTCCTGTTTCTCCAAATAAGCACGTCTACAAACATCATTGAACCACGGTTTGTCCTTCACTCGATACCTTAGCACACGAGAAGGGATACGCCTATCAATTATGTTGACTAGATTCTCATTCAAAGGGACAACAGGATCTACACTATTATATAATTGTGACCAATTCAAGCACAAAAGATTATGTAAAATCCCATTCCAGTCTGCTTGGGATTTCATATAAATTTTACAAGAATATGATATATCAGGGACAGGCTGCTCAGTCTTCACTAATAATGAAATCAAGGCATGATCAGATGTCCCGACTGGAGAACCAACCTTACTAGTTATAACGCCAGGGGAGTCAGTGTATACGAGGTCCAAGCAATTACCAGACCTGTGAGTAGCTTCATTTATGATCTGCTCACAGCCTGATTCAGAGGCAAAGTCTAAAGCTCTTAAGCCATGGCGATCGGTAGGAGAGATAGAACTTAACCACTCCCTATGGTGAGCATTAAAATCACCAACAAAGACAAAAGAAGCCTTTCTATCATCTTCTTGTATCTTAGCCATAATGGTAAGAAGACAATCGAAGATAGAATCATCTATGTCTGGATTCCGGTAGATCGAACACAAATAAAAGTTGTTATGCCTGCCACAAACTTTTATTACCTGAATCTCATGAGATCCACATTGATAGCAGGACTTATGAGAAGCAGGGTACTCGGTCCTAATATACACCGCCATTCCCCTGGCCCTAGGGATGGCATCACGTTTCAACATTATTGGCTTCTTAAAACCAGTAAACAATATATATACATGTATTATATACACACACACACACACACACACACACACATATATATATATATATATATATATATATATATATATATATATATATATATATATATATATATATATATATATATATATATATATATGTGTGTGTGTGTGTGTGTGTATATATATATATATATATATATATATATATATATATATATATATATATATATATGTGTGTGTATATATATATATATATATATATATATATATATATATATATATATATATATATATATATATATATATATATATATATATATATATATATATATATATATATATAGAATTTTGTTATAAAGGGCCACTGTGCAATGGAGTTTTAATGCAGTCATTAAAAAAAGAACTAATATCATTGGAATTAAAATGGATAAAACACCAGCAATATCAGGCTCCTGATATTTCTTCACTAGATAGACTGGTATTGGCTGCACAATCTCAAAATTATAACACGGGTTTCTCATTCCATTTCACGTGGTGAATCTTTCCGATGCTTAGAAGATCTTCATATAGGGTTTCCAACGAGTAACCACTATTCGCAAATCGGCTGGAATCCCTTGGACACTTGTCAAGAGCTCTTTGATCTCCAGTAAACCTGACTTGTCTGGTTTATCTCAATTCAACTAAGTTTAACCATTCTTTTTCTAACATATTTGCCTTTAAATTGTTTATTGTGTATTGGGAGGATGAATTAGATTACATGCCCTTTTGACTGGCCAGACAGCACTACATTAGATCCTTCTATCTGGTTACGTTTCATTTTCCCTTTGTTTACATATACACCGAATATTCTGGCATATTCTTTGCACACCCCCCTCTGTCCTCTTACACCCGATAACCATAAGATTTCCAAACAATTCTTCTTCACCCAAGGGGTTACTGTAATGTAATTGTTCAGTTGCCACTTTCCTCTTCCTAAGGGTAGCAGACTCTTTAGCTATGGTAAGCAGCTCTTCTAGGAGAAGGACACTCCAAAATCAAACCATTGTTCTCTAGTCTTGGGTAGTGCATAGCCTCTGTACCATGATCTTCCACTGTCTTGAGTTAGAGTTCTCTTGCTTGAGAGTACACTTGGGCATACTATTCTATCTAATTTATCTTCCTCTTGTTTTATTGAAATTTATATAGTTTATATAGGATATATTTATTTTGATAATATCCTTCTTCTTAAAGTATTTTATTTTTCCCTTTTTCCTTTCCTTATTGGGCTATTTTCCCACTTGGAGCCCCTGGGCTTAAAGTATCCTGCTTTTCCAACTAGGGTTGTAGCTTAGCAAGTAATAATAATAATAATAATAATAATAATAATAATAATAATAATAATAATAATAATAATAATAATAATTCACTCTATTTTCCGAGTATCCATTTCACGGTCTCTTGCTTTTCTCAAGTTTATATCTCAAAAGAAATATGTCTCTTGTCCTTCTTCCGTTCAATATTTTATATAGGAAACAGTAATCTTTGATATAAGACGGCACCTTTTTTAATTACTTTTTCAATCGAACATAGTTTAAATGATAGAAAAATTATTGAAAGAAAGGAAATATGAAGGGTTTACACAGAAACAACCTTTCAATTGAAAATAGTTTAATTGATCGAAAAATGATTGAAAAAAAAAAATGACATAGGAAAGGTGTTCACAGAAACAACCACGCAAGCACAGACCGGTATTGCGTATTTAAGTGTACAAGCGTGTAAAGTGTAGATAATAAATAAAAAAGGCAGACGTTATTTTTAATTTTTTCTTAATCTATGTCAAGATTGGAAACTAATACCGTGGACCTCAGCCCCTTTATTACTTTCCTGATCTTCGTTTGCGGCTATCATGGGGAACTATTCCTTCTATAAACACAATTCCAATATATCCCTAAAATCCTTCAGATTTGTACTCCCAATAAATTGTGGATTTGAAAGGACTAAGTTTTACCATAAAGATAATTCCTTAGATATATTAAATTTGCATACAAAACAGTATAGAATTTATCAAAATTTCAAAAGGAAAATATAAATAATTCAGTAAAAGAAAATAGAAAACTATTTTTATATTTAAAATGACTGGGTTTTACCCTATAGACAACTTTCTCTATATTCAATTTACATTATAAATAGCATAGTATTGATTTAAATTTTGAGAAGAGAATATCAGACAAATCACCAAAAGAAAATAGGTCATCATTTCTGTATTTAAGCGTTCAAACTTAAGAGTAAGGTTTTTTGTTTTCATAATGAAGACGAAATTGAATTATGAAGGCAATCTTGATAAAAGAAACACGCTCCTGTAATTTACGAAAAATATTCAGCGAGAAATGTGATTTCACATGATGAGAGAGAGAGAGAGAGAGAGAGAGAGAGAGAGAGAGAGAGAGAGAGAGAGAGAGAGAGAGAGAGAGAGAGAGATGGTATCAAAGGCCCTGTGAATGTATGTCCAAAACAATATTTCCCTGCATTCTGGCAGGAAAAATTCTAGTAAAGATCAAAGGAATATCCAAAGGATACGGCCTCTCTCTCTCTCTCTCTCTCTCTCTCTCTCTCTCTCTCTCTCTCTCTCTCTCTCTCTCTCTCTCTCTCTCTCTCTCTCTCTCCCTGGAGTACGAGAAGAAGAATTCTTTTTATTTTTTTTACATACATTACTTTCAATGAATACGCTCCTTCATTAGCAGCTTTGCGAAATTTAAAGAAAATATTCAGTGTATGATATACTGTGTTGAGGAAAGATAAATATAGTAACGTTGGCACTATTTGAACATTAAAGAAAATAGTGAAATAGTCATGGGGAAAAATGGGACTATTTTTTCCAGTTATTTTACTTAGTAGAGTTTAAGTCAAATAATCATGGAATACAAAATGGGTCTATTTTTTTTGCAGATACTTTACTTATCAGAGTTTTAGTCCAATAGTCATATAGGACAATATGGGACTATTTTTTCCAGATGTTTTATTTAGTAGAATTTTTTTATCCATTATCGACTTTTCTATATTTTTTGTCATTTCCATTTTGTATATAACAGATAAGTTTATAAATACTGTCATAATAATCAACAAATTATATTATCGGGAACATTTTATTCAAGACCAGTTCTTGTAAACGATAAAGGGAACAGAATTGTATTTGCAAACAGTGAGTACAGTATCAAAGATCGAATATCTCTATTGCCGAGAGAGAGGGTCAAACGTACATAACAGAGTTGACCCTAACTTTGAACTATTGGAAGGTATCCTTTAACAAACATCAGGTTAGGTGTCGTGATTGAGGGGAAGACAAAACAGGTGAATTATAAATTGGGAAAGTGAGATGTAATGGAGATTAACTTTCAGGGAGGACACAATATAATAGTGGCCATTGGAGAATTTGAGAAGAAAATTGTAGAAGAAAACTATGGCAACTATACAATCAAGGATCCCACTATGCAGAATCCATAACCATAGTGTATCCTAAGGTAGTAGGTTGGCCTGGGTACCAGCCACCCGTTGAGATACTCCGCTAGAGAGTTATGAGGCCTTTCGACTGGCCAGGCAGTACTACATTATATCCTTCTCTCTGGTTGCGGTTCATTTTCCTTTTGCCTACACACACGCTGAATAGTCTGGCCTATTTATTACATATTCTCCACTGTCTTCATACACCTGACAGCACTGAGATTAGCAAACAATTCTTCTAAATCCGAGGAGTTAACTACTGCACTATAATTGTTTAGTGGCCACTTTCCTCTTGGTAGGGTAGAAGAGACTCTTTAGCTATGGTAAGCAGCTCTTCTAGGAGAAGGACACTCCAAAATCAAACCATTGCTCTCTAGGCTTGGGTAGTGCCATAGCCTCTGTTCCATGGTCTTCCACTATCTTGGGTTAGAGTTCTCTTACTTGAGGGTACACTCGGCCACATTATTCTATCTAATTTCTCCCCCTCTTGTTTTGTTAAAGTTTTTATAGTTTATATAGAAGATATTTAATTTAATCTTACTCTTCTTGAAATATTTTATTTTTCCTTAAGTTTTCTTTCCTCGCGGGGCTATTTTCCCTGTTGGAGCCCTGGGCTTATAGCATCCTGCTTTTTCAAATAGGGTTGTAGCCTAGTAAGTAATAATAATAATAATAATAATAATAATAATAATAATAATAATAATAATAATAATAATAATAATAATAATAATAATAATATTAACCTTCGTTGCTGTTCATATCTAAAATCAGAGAATATATATTATTTTTTAATTTGAAAAGAAAAAAATGATTATGAAAAGGATTTGAACGATTAAACATGAATATTGAAATTACAAATAGAATATAATAAAATTTCATTAGTTACGAAAGTAACAGAATTTATGTTATAAATACTTGATGGGAAATTGTGGCTTTACATGTAAATGTCAGTGACAATAATGACGCAGTCTGAAATAGTTTAATTTCTATTTTTCAGACTGAAGCATGGAATTGTTAGTAGTGCTCCATCTTTGATATGTAAATCATTCTAATAATTAGGTCCAATATAAAGAAATATAGGAGAATAGTTTCACAGGAATATAAACAACAGTGAAATGTTATGCAGAATATCGGATACCTGCGCCATCTCATTTGACTTTAGTCTGATATGGTTTATCATACACCTTCGAGTTGTTATTATCTAGGTTTCTATGGGTCATTAAATAATAACAACAACAAATACTCCCGTTTTTAGTTCAATGCAGCACAGAAGCCTCAGATATGTCCTCATTCCTGTGTGGGGTTTAGACAATTTTCATCACAACCCTGGCCACTGCGAATTGGTGATGATGGGAAATTTTGGTCTAATCACTTGAAACAAACCAACCTAGTATGGGTGGCCCTGACTAATACAGCTTTGCAGATCAAGGCAACACAAAATTTTTCACCACGTATTAACTACCATTCATTTCCAAGATATATCACTTTCCTATCCACGTTTATACCAAAAATTAAAACATTATCTTCATTGTTAGGAGGAAACTTTCCAGTTTCATTAGTATTTCATGAACTGTCCACTTTCTCGTTCACTCTGAAAAGTCATAATCACTTAATAGCAATAGTCAGTGTTTGAAATTCTATTAGAAAAAGAATTCTGGCGAAAATGTCACTGAATCATGAACTGGTTACTTTCATGAGAAAAAGATGAATATCTACAAAAACCATTTATGATATAAAATGTTAGTACTAAGAAGGATATATAAAGGAACAATTCGCGTCTAGGGCCAGAATAAATTTTGGCAGATAATTCTGATATCTTGCGAAGCAAGGCTATGAAATAGAAACGTATTTTGCTTAACACCAGCTGACCAAAGCCCCGTTTTGAGAAACGGACACAGGGAAAAGAGTAAAAGTTGCAAAATGGGACAACTCATCGCAGCCATCTCATCGCCAGCCAACTCATCACCGCCAACTCATCTCCGGCCCAACTTATCCCCGGCCCAACTTATTTCCGGTCCAGCTCATCTCCAGCCCAACTTATGCCCGTCCCAACTAATCACCGGTCCAACACACACACACACACACACACACACACACACACACACACACACACAAACACTGAAAGGAAGTGTAAATAAAAACGAAACAACAGTTACTCAATTACCAATTCTACTATTTGTAAACAAAAATACCAACCTATGAAATCAATGTTTGTCAACAAAAACGTTAGTCATTTTTAACCTTTTAACGCATGACGACAATTACTCAATTACCAATTGCAAACAAAAGTACCCAAGTATGAAATCAGATGTTTGACAACAAAAACGTTAGTAATTTTCAACCTTGCGGTATATCACTTTCAGTTTTACATTCTTTCAGTAAACCCATCACAATGGAGACAATTTTAAGTCAGAGATGCAAAGCGAAATTTTCTCATGATGGCTATTTGTTCATTTTCGACAAATTCAGCAAAACGGACACCAATTTGATGTTCTAGAAATGTGATCAGCTCGGCAGGTGCAAAGCGAGAATACACACAAGATTTGGAAACGTAGTTAAAGTCTTGAATACCACACCCATGACTCTTCACCGATAAAAGTAGAAGTAGAAAGGACAACTACAAAAATTGAAACCAGAGCTGAAGAGACGATGGAAAACCCAAGTGTAGTGATTAATGAAGTTTTATGTGATGATCCCCAAGCGGTGCAAGGATCACTCCCGAATTTGTCGGCTCTAAAGAAAACTATTCGTCGGAAACGGAATCAGATTAGTGCCTCTCCGCCAAATCTAGTTGACCTAAATCATTTATCAATCCCTGATGAATATTCGACCTACGAAACAGAGCCAAACCAGAAGGAAGATTTTTTATTAAAAGACAGTGGTCCCAGTGAAGATAGAATTTTGCTATTTGGAAGGAGAAGTTGGTTGCAACATTTGGTATCAGCAGAAGTTTGGTATGTAGACGGAATGTTTAACATTGCTCCCACACTATTTTCTCAGGTGTATATTGTAATGGCTCAAGAAATCAGAGGTGTCATTCCAGTGCTTTATGCTCTATTACCTAACAAACGGAAAGTTACATATTCAAGGCTATTTAAAATGATAAAAGAATGTCAACCAACAGTAAACCCGAGATCTGTTGTATGTGATTTTGAAATTGCAGCATTTTTTGGCAATCAAGGAAAATTTTCCACAAGTCTAACTAGAAGGGTGCTTCTTTCACCTTCGCCAAAACATGCAAAAAATATTGCGGCTTTTATTCTAAGTTCTCACTATAAAAACGATAGCCAGTTTTCTTTACAAGTAAAGATGATACTGGCGCTTGCATTTGTACCTGTCAATCATATTGATTCATATATTGATGTCTTGGTTGATGAATTATCCCCAGAGCATGTGCCAATCTTGAATTGGCTGGAAGACAATTATATAGGTGGGTTAAACAGACGTGGAAATAGCAGACGTGCACCACTACTCTTTCCATTGGAAATGTGGAATATATATATATATATATATATATATATATATATATATATATATATATATATATATATATATATATATATATATATATATATATATATATATATATATATATATATATATATATATAAACTAATTCTAGTGTTAACTCCTGAATACTTCAAATCCCTATTTTGTCCCGTTATTTGACTCTTTCTCCTCCTCAAACTGTTCTTTCCTTCCCTTTCATTAGCCCTCTCCCAAGCAATATTCTACTTAATGTTCATACGGAGCCTTGCCTACTTTATCTCTCATTTAATGCAATGTTTACAATTCTCAATATAGATTCTAATACTGTAAAACTCTGGGTTAAGTATTATGACAGCCGTAACTCACTCCTCAAGGAATCTATTTCAACCTTCAACAACATATATGTGTGGCTCTGGTGTTTCTCATGATTAACTCTAGGCAATCAAACTGGTAAGTTCATCAAAGGATTCAGATTTTTTTTGTTTTTTTTTTTAAATCGAACTTAATACTCATTGGGTTACTCAGTATCGTCTTAAAAACCAATAACTGGTAGACATTGATAAAACTTTATCATACATTATCGAAGTTTTTGCATAAATATATAGTTTATGAACTATGGGTATTGTGATTTTCGGGAGATGAATGTTATTTATATACATAATCTCAAAAACTGAACCATATGTGTGTTTTTTTAGATTTCATCTCTGGTTAGAGTCATGGATGGAGATTGGCATCATGTACTAAATTTCTATCTCATAGTACGAATGTCCAATCAAGTAATTGTGTGGAACATATGTGGAGAAATGAAACTATCGATTTTTAGTGAATTTAGTTATTTGGTTAGTTCTTTATTACATATCTTTATTAAGACAACTTGATATTTCAATAACTTGGAACTACTTTTTTTTCTTTCCTATAGGGAAATTTTATCACAAACTAAAATTTAAGATGAAATATTGTTTCAATCTTTCAATTCTTTGGGACCTCAATTTTTCAGGCTTCAATGAAATGGACCACAGACTAAAAGTCATTCTTAAATATGGTTTCTTCATAATAAAAAATACAATACCTAAATAAGTATTTTTCTATCAATGTGTCCTTTGTATCTCTAGCTCAAATGACACTCAGCTTTAGAATTTATTCGTTCACCTCACACCCTTCTCTTTCAATTTTTTTCTTTTTTTTTTATTGTCATGCTGTTTAAAACCCTCTTAGCATTGTTTTCAAATCGCATTACCTGGAAATCTCTAGGAATTGTTAAAAATCCTCCTTGTTGGAAAGAACGAGGCGATGTAAAAGAAAACAGACGAAAAAAAAAGTACAGGTTAAAGTAAAAGCGTCAGTAACATGAGAAAATGTGTCTCCCTTTTTATGAGTTCAACTGTGTAAAAGAGAGCGGGAATGTTTTAAAATCTCGAATGGAGAAAAAAAAATGCTCTCCCAGGCAATTTCTTTCCAAAGATATGGGAGAATTGTTTATCGCTTTGTACTTGGTAATTCAACACCTAAAAATGAATAAAAAATGCATATTCTTTATACAAATGTTACGGTGAAACTAATTTAAAGACCTAAGTTTAATAATTATAATAAATCAAAGCATAATGTGATGTTTACCTACAAGAATTAACATTCCCTTGCTTTGGCCCCAGAAGAATCTACAAATCTTAGTCCCAGGAAATTACACAGCCTTCTTGTACATGCTGAAGCCGAAGAAGGAAATTAATTTGAATAAATTAGATTTTAAAACTATAAACACCTTTTAAATAGTCTTTTATCTTACGCAAGAAGGGGAGTTTAGAATGCAATAGATGGAACACAAATAAATATTAAGCAAGCTATAAGGTTTTTGAGTTGATTCTGATGACATACACATTTTTGAAAGAAGTCAGGAGAAGCATATCATCTAATCCAACTACATGCCGGCCTCTCTTATGCACTAAAAAGGCCTTAACATTTAGAGAAAGCGGCATTTGAGAAAACAAATTCGCTGAATACGATAGAAAAAACACATCTACTTCACGCCTTCTTCAGGGATATCTATTACCTTCGCCAACTTCGTTGAGGTGAGGGTTATGTTTTGAGAGGTGTTATCTGTCTGTGTGTTTGTGATTCCCATAACTCCTAAACTTCTTGACTGCATAACATGAAATTTGGGGGAAAGATTCGCTATGGTCCAAAGACAGTTTGATTAGATTTTGGGAGTGATTTGGTCAAAAGTCAAGTGCAAGCACACACAAAGGTGAAAAATGAATAAAAACTCAAAACCATTTGACCGAATCAAATCAAATTTGGTGGGAGACTTGCCCATAATCCAAGGACAATTTAGTTAGTTATAGGTGTGATTGGGTTGAAAGGTCAATGTCAAGGTCACGAAAAGCAAAAAAAAAAAAATCTTTGTTATATCGGGGTAAATTTTTATCAGATATGCATGAAACTAGTGCCAAAATGTGCATACTTTAATCGCTTATCTTTTGTTATACAACATGATATAGCAATGTCATTATCCTTGTTTGTGTATTTATGTATTTGTATGTTTGTCTCTGTGTTTGTGATTCGCATAACTCAAAAACTATTTGACCTATTCAGATCAAATTTAGTGTACTGATTGGCTATGATCCAATGACTATTTGGTTAGATTTTGGAAGGATATTTGGTAAAAATTTAAGGTTAAGGAAACAAAAAGCTAAAATATTTTTTTTTTCTTTATCTTGGTAAATATTTATCCGATTTGCATGAAACTAGCGCCATAATTTACGTAATTCAGTTGCCTATACTGGAATAAATAACATGTCATAGGTGATGGGATGCGCTCTACCGAGTGCCCTTTTCTAGTGGTACATATATTACATTACATCAAGCAGCACCGAAACTGGATAATTGAAATTATCTTTAGTTTTTGTAAAAGAAAACTTGATCCTTATTATATAAGTAACATGAGACTTTATTTTTCTATTTTGATTTCAAAAGGGTCATTGTGGTCTTCAAGACAAGATCCATGATGAGTTTTACTGTTTTTTTTTTTTTTTTTTCTTTTTTTTAATAGTTTCACGAGTGGTCTGCGCGAGTCTGAAGTTTAAACATTTCCAAATTCTACTTGCTGTCAAACACATCAGCCCAAGGGTTACCTTTACCCTTGGACATTGAGTGACAGCCATCTGGTTTAAGTAAAAAAGGAAACATTACGTCAACACCAAAGTTAACAAAGAGTGCAGATTTAGCAGTAGCCTACCACTTGTGTTCTAGATGTGTACCAAAAACACAGTTTTCACTAAAATTTATATCAAATCTATATTTAATAATGATTAGTTCCTTTACTTAAGTACTTATCGTTGCTGTTAAGGATACTACTCTAAGTACCTAAAGATTTCCTATTATCATTTACACACACACAAACATACACACACACACACACACACACACACACACACACACATATATATATATATATATATATATATATATATATATATATATATATATATATATATATATATATATATATATGTATATATATATATATATATATATATATATATATATATATATATATATATATATATATATATATATATATATATACATATATATATATATATATATATATATATATATATATATATATATATATATATATATATATATATGTGTGTGTGTGTGTGTGTGTGTGTGTGTGTGTGTACGTGTATTATTTATGTAGTACCTATTTAATGTTCCTTTTCAATCTTCTTTTAATACTACCTTCAAGAGACAAAAGCCAAACTCGGCGATGTCTTCTAAGCCAATTTTCATATCAGCTTGAAGTACTATACATTGAATTGATTTAATTTTCCTTATGACTCTCATACTCCAGTAGTTTTATCATGCATTCCAGAGCCGGAAACGACACCGTTTAACATAAATATCTTCTAAAAGAATTGTTGGGTCAGTATTTTTAAGCAAATTATCTTTAACATCCTTACTTAGTTCGTGGCACCGATAACATATTACTACATGTATTTGTTACGATGTATATTAAATTGATATATACAATGTTTAAGACTAATGAAAAAAGTTTATTTTTGCATGATAAATGTCAATGATGAGGTCAAAATATGATAGTGATTTGTAACTTAATATGTTATATTATAGAATAAGAACTTTTGGATATCCCTCATAACTTATTGCATATTGTATTACGTAATAACCATTTGTAGCAAACTCACTAATAAATTATCATGGTGGAAATGGGTTTATTTCAAGTCTAAGTACAGATCACTAAATTCGAAAGGAATATGTACGTTGGACTTGTCACAAAATTATATCGCTCTTGAATGCTCGATTGGTAGAGTCCTCGCAGGCATGGTTTCGGCTAAAAGGAATAGGTTCGATTCTTTCCCCAGCCAGAAGCAGTTATCATAAAAGAATTTCCAGTGTATATATATTCCCAAAGTAGAATTCGATATTAAATGCCATTGTGGTTGATTATATATATATATATATATATATATATATATATATATATATATATATATATATATATATATATATGTATATATATATATATATATATATATATATATATATATATATATATATATATATATACATATATATAGATAGATAGATAGATAAATATATACACACACACACACACACACACACACACACACATATATATATATATATATATATATATATATATATATATATATATATATATATATATATATATATATATATATATATATATATATATATATATATATAGACGTGTTTATATGTAAACTCAAATGTATAAAGAAGCTAAAATGTAACACTAGATATGAGAAAATAAAAAGAAAGAATTTTAAAAATAATATACCTATAAAAAGTCATTAGTTACCATAAATGATGAAAAAAATATTGTTCCACAAAAAACTGTTTTATAAAACCTGACTTTTTCTTTCTCTCGCAATAGACATTCAAGTCACTGCGAAATACATGGCCTCCAGATGGAAGATATATCTTCCTCTAATTTCAAAGATGTGAAATCACTGGAAAATCTGATAGCTCCTAGATACTGCCATTAGTTAACGAGGCATTATTATTATTATTATTATTATTATTATTATTATTATTATCATTATTATTACTAGCCAGGCTACAACCCTAGTTAGAAAAGCAAGATACTATAAGCCCAAGGGCTCCAAGGGGGAAAATAGCCCAGTGAGGAAAGAAAATAAGGTAATAAATAAATGATGAGAATAAATTAACATTATATCTTTCTAAAAACAGTAATAGCGTCAAAACAGATATGTCCTATATAAACTATTAACAGCGTCAAAAACAGATATTTTATATATAAACAATAAAAAAAAACTCATGTCAGCCTGGTCAACATAAAAACATTTGCTCTAACTTTGAACTTATGAAATTCTACTGATTCAACTACCCGATTAGGAAGATCATACCACAACTTGGTAACAGCTGGAATAAAACTTCTAGAATACTGTGTAGTATTGAGCCTCATGATGGAGAAGGCCTGGCTATTAGAATAAACTGCATACCCAGTATTACGAACAGGATGGAATTGTCCAGGGAGATCCGAATGTAAAGGATGGTCAGAGTTATGAAAAATCTTATGCAACATGCATAATGAATACTGTTCGGAACTTGAGTAATATGAGTTAAACAGATTCATTTAAATGTTCCATTATACATTTCCTCCAAAATTAAGAGAGAGAGAGAGAGAGAGAGAGAGAGAGAGAGAGAGAGAGAGAGAGAGAGAGAGAGAGAGAGAGAGAGAGAGAGAGAGAGGGGGGGGGGGGTTTGAAATAGCAAAAAAAAAAATTAATCGGCTGAAATGGCTAAAAACAGATGATTGAATTGATTGAAATCGCAAACAAAATGATTTAATTGATTGAAAGAGAAAAAAAAAAGATTGAATTGGTTGAAATAGAAAAAAAATGATTGAATGGGTTGAAATAGCAAAAAACAAATATTGGACTGTGCTAAAATAGCCCAAAAAAAAAATAAATAAAAAATAAAAAAAGTTGAATTCGTTAAAATATCACAAATAAATTATATGATGAGCTGAAAAAAAAAATATTGAATGAGATGGAAGAGGTTTTTACCCTTGTTTGTCCGTTTGTCTGTTTGTGAACAACTTTCAAGGTCGAGCAAAAGGTCGACCGAATTAACCTTAACCTTAACTCCAAGTTCTCACATGGTTGTCACAGACTTCAAATACACCTACGATCAATATTGATTCTGGGAAAGGCAAACTGGTTTCGAGAAATAAGCTGCCGTGGCGGAGGTCTACACTGAGTGTTTTTTTTAGTTTAGTACTTTAACAATGAGGTTATAGTGACTTGTGGATGGAGGGCCTACACTCCATCCACAAGGAAGACTTACCCTCCCTTTGAGTTGGGCATCAGAACTGCTGTTTAATCTGGTTGTTTTAATCTTTTGCCTTTTATTTTTAATGACACAATGAACTGGCAGATCGTATCGTTGTGCTGGAGGTGTATTAAAGGAAGAAGACAACATTTTAGGTGTGATTCTCGACAGCAAATTTACTTTGGAGAAACATATAAGGTCTGTGTCTTTTTCAATTGCACAAAAAATTGGCTTATTGAGAAAGTCTTTTAAGATTTTCGGTGATCAATCTATTCTGAAGAAGTGTTTTAATTCTTTCATTCTACCGCGTTTTGGGTATTGTTCTCCTGTCTGGTCTTCAGCTGCTGATTCTCATCTTAATTTGTTGGACAGAAACTTACGGTGTATTAAATTTCTTTTTCCTGATCTAGATATAAATCTACGGCACCGGCGTTCAATTAGTACATTATGCATGTTGCATAATATTTTTCATAACTGACCATCCTTTACGTTTAGATCTACCTGGACAATTCTATCCTGTTTGTAATACTAGGCAGGCAGTTAATTCTAATAGCCAGTTGTGGAATGATCTTCCTAATCGGGTAGTTGAATCAGTAGAACTTCAAAAGTTCAAAGTTGGAGAAAATGTTTTTTTGTTGACCAGGCGGACATGAGTCTTTTGATAGTTTATATATGACATATTTGTTTTTGACGTTGTTAATAGTTTATATATGACATACCTGTTTTGACGTTGTTATTTTTTTAGAATGATTTATTGTTAATTTGTTCTCTTCATTTATTTCATTTCCTTATTTCCTTTCCTCACTGGGCTATCTTTCCCTATTGGAGCCCCTGGGCTTATAGCATCTTGCTTTTCCAATTAGGGTTGTAGCTTGGCTATTAATAATAATAATAATAATAATAATAATAATAATAATAATAATAATAATAATAATAATAATAATAATAATAATAATATGCAGCTTTTTTCTAGCATATTTGTTCCTTCCCTCGTTGGTGTGGCCTTATGATAATGACGGCAACTAATTGAAGCTAAGGAAGTTGGTATTCATTATGCATCTCTAGTTCTTCATTGGAGATAAATGGTTTTGTTGTCATTAGGCATTAAAGCAAGGGGTGATGCCCTGTTTCCCGTGCAATGTCTTCCTGACCCTGGAAAGATACTAAGGGCGTACCACCTAGTAGTGTTTTTTTTTTTTTTTTTTTTTTTTTTTACAGTCCCCTATGTTCTCTTCCATAGTAGGATCATTGTTATTGGCCTTCTAATTCCTCCTTTGCCTTTGCCTTGTCTTTGTCAGTCTTCACTATAAATGCTAGATGAAGAATAGGTAGGAGACATCATCGAAGAAATCAAGAAAACCCAATTTATGGGAGTTGCATATTATTATTATTATTATTACTATCCAAGCTACAACCCTAGTTGGAAAAGCAAGATGCTACAAGCCCAGGGGCTCCAACAGGGAAAAATAGCCCAGTAAGGAATGGAAATAAGGAAATAAATAAATGAAGAGAACAAATTAACAATAAATCGTTCTAAAACAAGTAACAATGTCAAAACAGACATGTCATATATAAACTATTAACAACATCAAAAACAAATATGTCATAAATAAACTATAAAAAGACTCATGTTCGCCTGGTCAACAAAAAAGCATTTGCTCCAACTTTGAACTTTTGAAGTTCTATTAATTCAACCACGCGATTAGGAAGATCATTCCACAACTTGGTAACAGCTGGAATAAAACTTCTAGAATACTGCGTAGTATTGAGTCTCGTGATGAAGAAGGCCTGGCTATTAGAATTAACTGCCTGCCTAGTATTACGAACAGGATAGAATTGTCCAGGGAGATCTGAATGTAAAGGATGGTCAGAGTTATGAAAAATCTTATGCAACATGCATAATGAACTAATTGAACGACGGTGCCAGAGATTAATATGTAGATCAGGAATAAGAAATTTAATCGACCGTAAGTTTCTGTCCAACAAATTAAGATGAGAATCAGCAGCTGAAGACCAGACAGGAGAACAATACTCAAAACAAGGTAGAATGAAAGAATTAAAACACTTCTTCAGAATAGATTGATCACCGAAAATCTTGAAAGACTTTCTCAATAAGCCTATTTTTTGTGCAATTGAAGAAGACACAGACCTTATATGTTTCTCAAAAGTAAATTTACTGTCGAGAATCACACCTAAAATTTTGAAAGAGTCATACATATTTAAAGAAACATTATCAATACTGAGATCCGGATGTTGAGGAGCCACCGTCCTTGACCTACTTACAATCATACTTTGAGTTTTGTTAGGATTCAACTTCATACCCCATTATTTGCACCATGCACTAATTCTAGCTAAATCTCTATTAAGGGATTCACCAACCCTAGATCTACATTCAGGGGATGGAATTGATGCAAAGAGAGTAGCATCATCTGCATATGCAACAAGCTTGTTTTCAAGGCCAAACCACATGTCATGTGTATATAGTATGAAAAGTAATGGGCCAAGAACACTACCCTGTGGAACACCGGATATCACATTCCTATAATCACTATGGTGCCCATCAACAACAACTCTTTGAGATCTATTACTTAAAAAATCAATAATAATGCTAAGAAACGACCCACCCACTCCCAACTGTTTCAGTTTGAAAACAAGGGCCTCATGATTAACACGGTCAAAGGCAGCACTAAAATCAAGGCCAATCATACGAACTTCCCGACCACAATCAAGGGATTTCTGTACAGCATTGGAGATTGTAAGAAGGGCATCACATGCTCCAAGGCCTTTACGAAAACCAAATTGCAAACTAGGGAGTAGATGATTACCTTCAGCAAACTTGTTAAGACGTTTTGCCAGAAGACGTTCAAAAACTTTAGATAATATGGGAGTTATGGAAATTGGGCAGTAATCAGTGGGACTTGAGCTACCACAAACACATTTACATAGAGGAGTAACATTACCAATTCTCCATCTAGTGCTAAAAGCTCCTCTTCTTGCTAACTTGCGCAAAATAACAGATAACATTGGAGCTAAGAAATCTGCTGTCTTTATAAAAAACAAAGGAAAAATACCATTTGGGTCTACACCTCCATAGGCATCAAGGTCCATCAACAGAGCTTTAATCTCACGAGATCGAAAAGCTAAACTAGTTAGTTTAGCCTCAGGAAAACAGGAATGAGGAAGTTCAAGTTTTTCATTACTCTGTTTACTGTCGAAAACATCAGCCAAAAGGGTTGCCTTTTCCTTTGGACAGTGAGTGACTGAGCCATCTGGTTTGAGTAAAGGAGGAACTGTTGCATCTACACCAAAGAGTGCAGATTTAAGGGTAGACTACCATTTATGTTCCTGAGTTGTACCAGAAAGTGTTTCTTTTATGGGTAAATTGTACTCTTTTTCAGTTGAGGCATAAACTCTCTGGGCAAAAGCTCGAAACTGAGTATAGTTGCTCCAGGTCAAATCTGATCTGTTACCCTTCCAAAGATTATAGGCCTCCTGTTTCTCCAAATAAGCACGTCTACAATCATCATTGAACCACGGTTTGTCCTTCACTCGGTACCTAAACACACGAGAAGGGATACGCCTATCAATTATGTTGACTAGATTCTCATTCAAAGGGACAACAGGATCTGCACTATTATATAATTGTGACCAATTCAAGCACAAAAGATGATGATGAGTACAATTTATAGACAAGCTTACCAAAACTGATTTTTTGTGTGTCTTGCAAGTGCCCAGGAAGATTCTCGATGTGATAAGAAACCAAGTGAAAGGTAAAATTGGGCGCTGGTAATTTTTGTGTTATCTGAATTTGGTTCAGATGGTGCGTAATCAAAGGGAAGATAAAGTTCGTTATTTGGATTGTAGACGCTATTAAAAAAGTGGTCAGTTACTAATGGAGCACTTGTGTGTTGGATACCCTTGAGAAGGCTGCGGCCATCAGTACCATTCATAGGATTGTTTTGCGCAAATTCATAGGATAAATAGCAAATATAAAGACTCATAACATCGAGAAAAGACAAACAAAATCATAGTAACTGTATACAAGTATAATAAGTTAGAGAAAAGAACTTTGAACTTTTCTTTTGATCAATTAAAAATATAGACAATAACACAAAAATTTATGTCACATATATGCCTATGTCTACTGTGTTTTAATAAGGCAACAGAAGATGATTTAAGGGATGCTTAGAGAAAAGTAGATATACATGTAGTCAGTCAGCAAAGCATTCTCAAAAGGTTCTGGTACCAAGATCCAATGTGTTCTTTTAAAGGTTCAAAGACCCCTCATGAATGTCAGATGCAAGGGGCAGTGATAATGCCCTAACAGGACAGTGCTTCAGAGACTGACCATATATTCATATGATCAGCATCCAAGCCCCCTCTCCACCCAAGCTAGGCCAAGGGAGGGCCAGGCAATGATTGATGATGAATCAGTAGATAGACCTATAGGCTTCCTCTAAACCCCCATCCTTGTATCACAACGATGGTGAGATATATAGATACTACAGAATATTATTGAGTGTGAGGGAAACTCGAATCCCAGTCCGTCAGATCACTAGGCAGCGATGTTCCCTATAGGCCACCACATCGTAAATCAAGTAGAGATAGAACTTTCTTAGAAAGTTTCTATGAAGATGTCTGGTTAAGAAAATCTACGCTTTCTAAAGTCAGAAAGGTCTCCTTTCCTTCTTGCTAAACTTTTGAAATCTAGTAAAAGTAGATTTTAACAACAGAAAAACAGTACTTGGCATATCATTTATGAAATTGATCAAGTAGGTATTTGAAAGGTTAATGAATCTCACCTTTATGATAGGCTAAACCCTATACATTATTCCAATGCCAGTAAAGACTAAGGGAATAGTGAATGGAGGTTTAGGCTTGTTATAGTTCATGAGAGCGGGACTGTATTTCAGTGAACTCATCCTGCACAAATTAAGTTATGTGGAAGTCTCTCTCTCTCTCTCTCTCTCTCTCTCTCTCTCTCTCTCTCTCTCTCTCTCTCTCTCTCTCTCTGTATATATATATATATATATATATATATATATATATATATATATATATATATATATATATATATATATATATATATATATATATATATATATATATATATATATATATATATATATATATATAATTTATTCAGAGAGAGAGAGAGAGAGAGAGAGAGAGAGAGAGAGAGATAAATAAGATATGAGCTTTAACAATCTTTTCCTCACAAAACGCACGAAATATATCCACGCAAAAAAAATGTGATATTTTTCGGAATGCTATATTACACTATCCCATCAAAACGTTGGATAAGCTTTTTTCATTTAACTCTTTACCTGAAAAAACTCTCCTCCTCCCACCCCTAGTGTTTCCCTAGCTTTCTATCCTCTTCTTTTCCATTTATTCTTCCTCTCCTTTCCTTTTCCTACTCTCCTTCCTCTCTTCTCGTGTTTCTTCCTTTTCCTCATTCTATGAAAGCACTAAAACCTCTTCCCTTAAAACTTCCCTTTCCCACCACAAATAGACTTCGGGATCTGCCATTTGGCGCAGCAGACAAGTTGGAATGGAATCTTCACGTGCGATGTTTTGCTTAAGCCAGGGTTGCCAGTTTTTCTAGATGAAAAAGGCCAACTTCTAAGCAATAGAAGCTTTAAAAGGCCAACCCATCAGTAGAAAATGCCAGATATATAGTATTCAAAGCACGCTTTTTTCATATTACTAAAGGGCAACCAATTTAAAAAAAGGACAAATCTGAGGTTTGTTGGCCTGAAAAATGCCAAACTGGCAACTCTGCTTTCCTTACGTGACATCTTTCGAAAGATCATTATTTGATTATCCCATCTTTATTGCGTTTGCTTTTATTTACCTCTTGATATGACAGGAAGTTCTTCAAAACCCCTGTTTCTTTGAATGTACAATTGTACAAATATTCCCTGCTATTCTTTTTTCATCATCGATAGTACTGTAAATTTACTTCTACATCTCTCTCTCTCTCTCTCTCTCTCTCTCTCTCTCTCTCTCTCTCTCTCTCTGTTTTCGTGGGTGTGTGTATCGATTATTTAAATATTTGGTTTAAATTCTCAAAATGATGTGGGAAATTTCACTTACTATTCAGTTACTGATAAATGAGAATAAAAACTATATTTTAGAAAAGAAATAAGATATTTTACTTACTCTTCTGTTACTGATAAATGAGAATAAAAACTACATTTTAGAAAAGAAATAAGATATTTCACTTACTCTTTTGTTACTGATAAATAAGAATGAAAACTATATTTTAGAATAGAAATAAGATATTGAATTAAGAATATCTAATTTTGAAAAAATGAATTCATTTTGTCAGAGTAAAAGAATTATATAGAAAGAAAGTATATCCTCCTATCTTGACCTAATCTCTCTATTTTTTTCACATGACTCTCCTGGAATAAGTTCACCTTGAACAGAACTTACTTTACTTTAAGGGCTGCTTTCCTTGTCCTATCCAGCAGGGGAACCCTACTCTCTACAGGAGCAGCAGAACAGCTATTTCAATTATGAAATTTTGGACCGGGCCCATTAACATACTAATGACCTTGTCACCTAAAATCTTACGGAAATCTAAAATAATAAAAAAGTTGTTGAAAGAAAATTTAACTCAATCAAACATAGAACAAAATGATAAACCAACTTGAAAAGGCTATTGGAGTACAGATGTTTCGTTGATTATCTAAGGCTAGCAATGCAATTGCTTCTTATCTTTGAAAAACTTTCTCTTTTTCCAAGATAATGAAATCAATTTATCTCTTTTTCACGTACTCAGATGTAGGGATACACAATCGTAAAATATAAACTCTTTGACTGCGAGTACATTTACAGAGAGCAAAAAATAAATCCTATAACCAGCTGCTCCTCAATTAAGATCTGAAAACTTTAAACAGACTTACTTGGAAAAGAATGAAGAGCATTTAGTCATTTATGTCTCAGGTATAGAAATGTGTTAATCTAGTTAATCTATTTTTGTGTGTGTCTGTAAAAGTGTGTTTTTTATTTCCCTCATTATTGTTGCTTTCGATATAAATTATCAGTATTGAAAAGGGTCTTTAGATTACTTACGGATTTATGTACATTTAATGGGAAAAATATCTTATAAGAAATACTCTTTTTTCTTGAATTTTAGCTTCTTTTGATTGTCTCAAGATGGAAAACTATAGGATTGCTCATGATGTATGTAGTAAACTTTGTGGAGAATGTGTTATCAGTACTAGTTTTCGTAATTAGTCTACTATATCTTTTAATTTGGTATGTGTTTCAATAAAGAGAAAAAATAACAGAATAATGACTAACTAACGAGTGTCATTTATTAATGGTACTTTCTGGATTTTTCTCAAAAGTAAAAAAGAAAATAAACTACTTGTACAATGGAAAAAACGACAATATTTTAAGAATTAAAAGAACACAACAAAATAGAGGATCAAAGGAATATATTTAGATTAAGCAGATCAACATCATTTCTATATCTGAAAGATAAATACTTGAAAACAAATTTTGTTACTCATGTCTGGAAGGAGGGAAAAAAATTAATAATGTTGGAGACGAGAGGATTGGGAATAAGCTCCCAGGGAGAGAATTGTCGAGGGATGAGGGAGCATATCATGGTCTTGTGACGGGCCGAGAGAGGAGTTGTGAAATCAAAGGCAGATTGGAAACGACTGAGTTATATTGTTGTGGAACACTCTCCTTATATACAAAACCTCAAGGCAACAGGACATGACAAGTTCACAAGACAGACAAAATCACAGAGGAAAAACCAGACTTGAATTTTCATGTTCGTTTTAGTGCGAGGGAAGAGCGAAGATACAACCATAATATATACAAAAGGAATTATGTACAATTGTGTGAAACATGGTTGGTACATGGCTCCCCCCCTAAAAATGACATACTGTACATGTTAAATAGGGCGCCCTGATCTAGAGAGGCGAATTGTAGGCGGGTCATCTGGCAGAAAATAAGCAGGTTTTAGACGATCAATGGAGACCCAGTCTTCTTTGCCCCGAATGTTTAGGAGGAATGCTTTCGGACTGCGTCGGATCAAGGTAAGGTCCCGTGTAAGGGGGCGTTAACGGTGGCTTGCTGGTGTCGTTGCGCAGGAAGACGTGCGTTGCAGAGTGCAAGTCCGTTGGTATGTGATGCTTCACTGGGGGCTTGTAAGTCTGGCAGCACGGAGTAAATTTTCCCACGACGTGACGTATGCACTGGAGATTGTCGGAGGAGGTTGTAGAAGGAAAAAACTCGGCAGGGACGACCAACGGGTCGCCATACACCATTTCGGCTGCCGAGACGTCGAGGGCGTCTTTAGGAGTGGTCCTTACTCCAAGGAGGACCCAGGGAAGCTGAGTAAACCAGTTGCAATCTTTGCAGCGGGACATCAAAGCTACTTTGAGGGTGCGATGAAAACGTTCAACCATTCCATTAGCAGCGGGGTTGTAGGCCGTTGTGTGATGTAGGGTGATGCCCAGGAGATTCGCTAATGACGTCCATAATTGAGAGGTGAAAGTGGTTCCCCTGTCAGAAGTAATATGCTCAGGGATACTGAATCTTGAAATCCATCCAGAGAGTAAGGCAGATGTACATGAGGCGGACGTTGCAGTTTCCATGGGAATGGCTTCAGGCCAACGAGTGGAGCGGTCGATGACGGTAAACAGGTAACGATGTCCTTGTGATGTGGGTAAGGGGCCTACAACGTCGACGTGAATGTGTGCGAAACGACGCTGAGGTTGAGGAAAGGTGCCCACTCCTGAATCCGTGTGTCGATGTACTTTGGAAGTTTGGCAAGAAGTACAGGCACGGACCCAATCCTTAGCATCCTTAGAAATGCCGTGCCAATGAACTTTGCCTTCAGCAGCTGTGCAGTAGAACGGCACGAAGGATGTGAAAGGCCGTGGATGAAATCAAACACCTGTCGGCGCATGGGAGCAGGAATCCAAGGTCGCGGTCTACCAGTACTGACGTCACAGAGGAGGGTGGTGTTGGAGTTTAAGAGGGGAAAATCCTCCCAACGGAGGGACGTGCAGGATGTCCTACAAGCTTGATACTCTGGATCCTGTCGTTGGGCTTCAGCCAGGGCGTTGTAATCCAATCCCAGTTAAACGGCAGCCAATGTGTTTCTTGACAGGGCATCGGCAACGGGATTCATTTTCCCAGGGACATATTGGAGGGTGCAATTGTATTCAGCCACGGCGGAGAGATGTCGGCGTTGACGGGCGGACCAGGCGTCAGACTGTCGAGTGAAGGCGTGCACCAAAGGCATGTGGTCTGTGCGAATGACGAAGGGCGTACCTTCTAAGAAATGGCGAAAGTGACGGACAGCCAGGTGCACCGCCAGTAATTCTCGATCGAAGGTAGAATAACCCGATTCTGCCTTGGACAGTTTTCTGCTGAAGAAGGCCAATGGGCGGGGAGAGCCTTTGACCACCTGCTCGAGTACTGCACCAATAGCGATGTCGCTGGCATCGGTGGAGAGAAGGAGAGGGGCGTGTGGGATAGGAAAAGTGAGAGCCGCAGCAGTTGATAGGGCCTTCTTTGCATTGCAGAATGCCGCTTCTTGAAGGGGACCCCACTTCAGGTCCTTTGGCTTGCCCTTGAGGGAGGCGTAGAGGGGAGCAAGAGTGGCGGCAATGGCTGGCAGAAAGCGGTGATAATAGTTAATCATGCCCAAGAATTCCTGCAGAGCTTTGACGGTCGAGGGAGTGGGGAAATTCCGAACGGCTGCTACCTTCTCAGGGCCAAAGGTACACTTGTCGTACCGGACTACAAGGCCGTTTTGTTGCAGGCGGTCGAGCACGAGGCGCAGGTGACGGAGGTGTTCCTCTTTTGAGGAGGAGAACACAAGTATGTCGTCCACATAACATACACAGAAAGGGAGGTCCCCTAAGATGCCATACATGAGACGTTGAAACGTTGCCCCAGCATTACGAAGGCCAAAACAGGAGTAATTGAAGGTGTATGTACCAAACGGAGTGGTGATGGCGGTCTTGGGGATGTCTTCTGGGTTCATAGGCACCTGATAATACCCCTTCAGGAGGTCAAGCGTAGAGAAAACCTTTGCTTTGTGCAGGTAGGAGGTTACATCGGCAATGTTTGGGAGGGGGTAGTGATCCGGTTCTGTTTGCATGTTCAGGCGCCTGTAATGCCCGCACGGACGGAGGGAGCCGTCTTTCTTCAGAACGATGTGTAAGGGTGACGACCATGGGCTGGAGGCCTTTTGGCAAAGGCCCATTTTCTCCATTTCGGCGAACGTCTGTTTTGCG
Organism: Palaemon carinicauda; assembly: GCF_036898095.1. Classification (NCBI taxonomy): domain Eukaryota; kingdom Metazoa; phylum Arthropoda; class Malacostraca; order Decapoda; family Palaemonidae; genus Palaemon; species Palaemon carinicauda. Next base: position 321,193,595 of record NC_090725.1, on the reverse strand, counting down.
GCTGCCAATCGTTCCGGTGCCAGACGTCTGAATTTTGCGAAGACTGGGGGTCCTGTCGTCTTGATATGGTGATAAATACCGTGCTTAGCAGGAACCGTGGGCGTTTGGCAAAGTTGTGGACGGAAAACTTCCGGGTACGACGTGAGGAGGTGGGCGTAGGCATCCGTGGGTGCGCTGATGTGGAGAGCGAGGTTAGAGGGGGCGGGTTGAAGAGGTGTCGGCAAGTACGAGTCCGCGTTGACCAATCGTCGGTGGGCGACATCGACCAGAAGGTGGAAATGAGAGAGGAAATCCGCACCGAGGATTGGCATTGTGACGTCAGCAACGAGAAACTTCCAATTGCATTTACCATTTCCGAACGATAATGTGAGGCTCTCGTAACCGTAGGTGGGTATCGCAGATCCGTTGGCAGCTACCAAGCGGACGTCGGCAGATGTAGACAGACTACGTTGTGCCTTGAAGAGTTTCCTTGGCAAAAGAGAACGACAAGCACCCGTGTCTACCAAAAATCGCACGCCCGTTCCTGCATCCTGTAAAAAGAAAAGATTAGAAACATGGGAGGCCACCGCCACAAGCGATGGACTACTTACACGTTTTTTGGCCACTGACAATCTTTGGCACATTTCTTCGCGGTTGCCCCGAATCTGAAGTGGTAGTAGCAAAACTGCGGTGGATGGGAGGTAGTAAGTGGCTGTAGAAGTCGTTTGTTGGGGCGCGAGCGATTGGTGGGTGGTGGGCGGCTTTGTCACCGCTTCGGCACGTCACGGGGTAGGCGTGTATGTCCTGTGGCATTCATGTCAGCTTCGGTGTACGTTGAATAGGCATCCTCGTCGTCAGGGGTGGAGGCGTTGATGGAGGTCTTGAAGTGGCTGTCCATAAGGGCGTCGGCTTTGGTCATCAAGTCCTTTATGGGTAAACTATCGACATCGGGTATGGCAGCGCGCACAGGTTCAGGTAAATGGCGTATCCAAAGGGCACGGAGTAGGTTCACCTCACGAGGAGAGCCGTCTGCGGCAGGTTGAAGGCGAGCGATACTGGTCATTTCCCTGAGGGCAAGCGAAGCCCTTTGGTCCCCCAACGGTTGTTGCGAGAGCTGAAAAAGCTTTACTATACGGGCGGCTGGCGACGGCGAGTACTGTTGCAGAAGGTATGATTTCAGGTCGTCATACGCTATTGGGGTGTCTCCTTGTTCACAAAGCCAGTCGGATATTTCTGGGAAGGTGTCCTCGGGTATCGCCACGAGAACATAATCCGCTTTGGTGGTTGAGCGAGTCACGCCCCTGATATGAAACTGGACTTCTGCGCGCTGAAACCAAGCAAACGCCTCTCCGCTGGCAAACGATGAAAGTTTGAATGGAGAGGCCGTAGCGCCAACTGCCATAGAGTCCGTCATAGTACCAACGATGGAGGGGCGAGGGGGTGGGGGTGGAAGGCGGTGGAAGCGAGTCGACTTCCGGGGTCACCAATGTGACGGGCCGAGAGAGGAGTTGTGAAATCAAAGGCAGATTGGAAACGACTGAGTTATATTGTTGTGGAACACTCTCCTTATATACAAAACCTCAAGGCAACAGGACATGACAAGTTCACAAGACAGACAAAATCACAGAGGAAAAACCAGACTTGAATTTTCATGTTCGTTTTAGTGCGAGGGAAGAGCGAAGATACAACCATAATATATACAAAAGGAATTATGTACAATTGTGTGAAACACGGTTGGTACAGTCTGTTGGGACTGCGTGACGAAATATTTCTCAATGAGAAGTTTTGAAATGAATTGAGAGAGAGAGAGGAGAGAGAGAGAGAGAGAGAGAGAGCGAGAGAGAGAGAGAGAGAGAGAGAGAGAGAGAGAGAGAGAGATATGAGTTTGTTTTTTTGGAGCATTTCAATCTTTATGTGAGATTGATTGTCAATACCTAAATAATACAAATATGAAAAATGTGTACACATTTTGCCATACAAAAAGTTTAAGACTACAGTTTTTTGGTGTTTCGTAGATATTTTTTGTTTTTGACTATGAAGTGTTTATGATCGTTTATGCATTTAGTGTTTGTCTTTTCCCTCTGAATAAAAATCCTTTGTTTTTCAACTTGATCTGATTGAAGTTGGTGGTTCATTTCTAAGTATTGTTATAGATTATTTAATTAATGGATTGAGAAATTATCACTTGATAGAACTCTAGCAACCTGAGGTGTTCTCTAGGGTAGTGCTTCTCATCCAACCCTTTTTTATATCATAAACCCATGCTATATGGTTTAATACTAAAAACAAGCTGGCTATATAAGCAGATAAGGATGCTACTTTTGTATCAACCCTATTTCTTGATTGTAGACGTAAGGTTGCTGAATCCTTTATCAGAAATCTAAAATGGTTTCGATATTGTTATCCTGTCTGACCTTCGGTTGCTGACTTTATTCTTCAAGTAATTAAAAAAAGCCTCTACGTCTGCTAGTTCTATCATTTAATCAGTACATTTTACATGCTCTTAAGATGTTTCATAATTCTGATCATCCTTTCCATTCGGATAGTCCCGGACAATACCATTCATCATACATCAGTAGGTAAACTGTTATCATAACACACATGCCAGTATGATTGATCAATTTGCATTTTATTATTATTATTATTATTATTATTATTATATTATTATTATTATTATTATTACTTGCTGAGCTACCACTCCAGATGGAAAAGTAGAATGCTATAAGCCCAAGGGGTCCAACAGGGAAAATAGCCCAGTGAGGAGAGGAAATAAGGAAATAATTTAAACTTCAAGAGTAGTTATTTAACAATTAAAATATATTTTGAGAACAGTAAGTATATTAAAATAAATCTTTCATGCATAGAATTTTAAAATTTTCAAAAACAAGAAGAAGAGAAATAACATATAGCGCTGAATGGCTTTTGATGTCCCAGTGCTTGGCCTAAGGCCTGAAGTTTATATTCAATTTAATTAATTTCAATGATGAAGTTACAACGCTTCACCCCCCCCCCCAAAAAAAAAAAAATGCAGTCCACTACATCACAAATGCATTATTGAATGTCGTATAACGCTACCAGAAGATAGCAGGTAAAGAATGGGACATGGAAATATGCATTAATGAGTATAACTAAATAATTTGAACGTTTAAATAATGCATATTATCATTTGACTCTCTCCATGCGAGAATAAATTCTTTTAAATATAAATGTCTCTCGGTTTGGTTGAGGTCCACAGATTAAATCTCACATTGCGTATAGTCCTTTTTTTCGACCTGATTTATTCATTCAATAATCTAGCACAAACTAGAAACTTTGCAAGTGAAAGATACTCTGAACGACTGAAACTTTTTATCTATACTAACTGTCCTTTACCTTAGCTATTAATCACATGTATAAGCTTTTTTCTCAGTAATTGGGTAATTGAATTGGAAGGACGTAC
>NC_090725.1:321167538-321175038 GCF_036898095.1 Palaemon carinicauda | reverse complement strand
CATATCACCAGAAAGGCTGAAACTCGAAAGGACAAACAGAAGAATTAAGAATGTGACTGCGAGTTGTGTAAAGGTAGTTTACCCAAAGTAAACAGTAATTGGGAATATAAAAGGAAGTTCATGGATGCAAGAACATATTATTATTATTATTATTATTATTATTATTATTATTATTATTACTTTTATTATTATTATTGTTATTTTCATTTCTATTTCTAATTTCATTTTCATTATTATTATTATTATTATTATTATTATTATTATTATTATAATTATTATCATTATTATTTTTATTTTTATTTTTATTTTCATTATTATTATTATTATTATTATTATCATTATTATTGTTATTATTATTATTATTATTATTATTATTATTTTACTTGCTAAGCTACAACCCTAGTTGGAAAAGTAGGATGCTACAAGCCCAAGGAACCAAGTAAGGAAAAATACCCCAGTGAGGAAAGGAAATAAGGAAGTAAATATCCCATATGCGCAGTAACAAACAATTAAAATGAAATGTTTCAAGAGCAGTAATGGCATTAGAACAGATATTTCATATATAAACTATAACAGTAGACTATGTCAACCTGTTCAACATAACAACATTTGCTCTAAGTTTGAATTTTTTAACCCTTTTACCCCAAAGCTATTTGGAACTTTTCAACCTTTAACCCCAAAGCTATTTGGAACTTTTCAACCTTTAACCCCCATGCGTTTTTTTTTTTCCAGCACATTTTGCAATATATATTTTTTTTAAATTGCTCTAACAGCCTTAATTTCCGTCATAGAGAGGTCAGGTTGGTCTCATTCCTTTGGAAACATGCCTGAAATTTCTCATAAAGTTATCATAAATCTGAAAAAAATGTATAAAGCAGTTTTTTTGCAAGAAATACCGGTACGTCCATGGAGGTAAAGGGATGAGTTTTGTGAAACGTATCAGTACGTCCTTCCAATTCAATTACCCAATTACTAAGAAAAAGCTTATACATGTGATTAATAGCTAAGGTAAAGGACAGTTAGTATAGATAAAAAGTTTCAGTCAGTCAGAGTATCTTTCACTTTCAAAGTTTCTAGTTTGTGCTATATTATTGAATGAATAAATCAGATCGAAAAAAGGGACTATACGCGATGTGAGATTTAATCTGTGGACCTCAACCAATCCGAGAGGACATTTATATTTAAAGGAATTTATTCTCGCATGGAGGGAGTCAAATGATAATATGCATTATTTAAACATTGAAATTACTTAGTTATACTTATTGATGTATATTTCCATTTCCTATTCTTTACCTGTTATCTTCTGGTAGCGTTTATACGACATTCAATAATGCATTTGTGATGTAGTGGACTGCTTTTTTTTTGGGGGGGGGGGGGGAGCGTTGTAAGTTCATCATTGAAATGAATTGAAATGAATATAAAATTCAGGCCCTTAGGCCAAGCACTGGGACATCAAAAGCCATTCAGCGCTATATGTTATTTCTCTTCCTCTTGTTTTTGAAAATTTTGAAATTCTATGCATGAAAGATTTATTTTAATATATTTACTGTTCTTAAAATATTATATTTTAATTGTTAAATAACCCCTCTTGAAGTTTAATTTATTTCCTTATTTCCTCTCCTCACTGGGCTATTTTCCCTCTTGGAGCCCTTGGGCTTATTGAATTTTACTTTTCTATCTAGAGTGGTTGCTCCGCGAGCAATAATAATAATAATAATAATAATAATAATAATAATAATAATAATAATGTATGATATATAATGCAAATTGATCAATCATAATGGCAGGTGTGTTATGATAGTTTACCTACTGATGTATGATGAATGGTATTGTCCGGGACTATCCGAGCGGAAAGGATGATCAGAATTGTGAAACATCTCAAGAGCATGTTAAATGAACTGATTAAATGATGGAACTAGCAGACGTAGAGGCTTTTGTTTATTATTTGAAGAATAAAGTCACCAACCGAAAGTCAGACAGGAGAACAGTATCGAAACCATTTTAGATTTCTGATAAAGGATTCAGTATCCTTACGTCTGCAATCAAGAAACAGGGTTGATACAAAAGTAGCATCCTCATCTGCTTATATAGCCAGCTTGTTTTCAATAGCAAACCATATATTATGGGTTTATGATATAAAAAAGGCTTGGACGAGAAGCACTACCCTAGAGAACACCTCAGGTTGCTAGAGTTCTATCAAGTGAAAATTTCTCAATCCATCAATTAAATAATCTATAACAATACTTCAAAATGAACCACCAACTTCAATCAGATCAAGTTGAAAAACAAAGGATTTTTATTCAAAGGGTAAAGACAAACACTAAATTCATAACCAATCATAAAAACTTCATAATCAAAAACTAGAAATATCTACGAAACACTAAAAATCTGTAGTCTTAGACTTTTTGTACGGCAGAATGTGTGCACATTTTTCATATTTGTATTATTTAGGTATTGACAATTAATCTCACCTAAAGATTAAAATGCTCCCCCCCAAAAAAAAAAAAACTCATCTCTCTCTCTCTCTCTCTCTCTCTCTCTCTCTCTCTCTCTCTCTCTCTCTCTCTCTCTCTTTCTCAACTCATTCAAAACGTATCACTTATTCTTAATCCTCTCTTCTCCAACATTATTAATATTTTCTCTCTATTTCCAAATATAAGAAACAGTATGTGTTCTCAAGTATTTATTTCTTAGGTATAGAAATGTGTTGATCTGCTCAATCTTAATATATACTTTTGATCCTCTATTTTTTGGTGTTCTTTTAATTCTTAAAATTTTGTCGTTTTTATCCATTGTACAAGTAATTCTTTTTTTTTTTACTTAGGAAAAAATCCAGAAAAAATCATTAATAAATGTCACTCGTTAGCTTAAGTCATCATTTTGTAATTTTTTTTTTTTTACAAATTCAAATATTTAGTAGAATGATTACGAAAACTAGTACTGATAACACATTCTCCACAATGTTTACTACATATATCATGAACAATCCTTTTTTATTACATCTTGAGATAATCAAAAGAAGCTAAAATTCAAGAAAAAATGGTATTTCTCCTAAAAAATATTTTCCACTAAATGTAAATATTTCTGTGAGTAATCTAAAGACCATTGCCAATACTGATAATTTACATCGAAAGCAACAATAATGAGGAAATTAAAACACACTTACACAGATACATACACAAATAGATTAAGCAGATCAACACATTTCTATACCTGAAAAACATGTGACCAAATGCTCTTCACTCTTTTACCAAGTAAGTCTGTTTAAAGTTTTCAGATCTTAATTGAAGAGCAGCTGATAGTAAGATTTACTTCTTGCTCTCTCTGTAAACTTACTCGCAGTCAAAGAGTTTATATTTTACAATTGTGTATCCCCACATCTGAGTCAGTGAGAAAGAGATAAATTAATTTCATTATCTTGAAACAAGGGAAAGTTTCTCAAAGATAAGAAGAAATTGCATTGCTAGCCTTAGATTATCAACGAAACATTTGTACTCCTATAGCCTTTTCGAGTTGGTTTATTATTTTGTTCTTTGTTTGACTGAGTTGAATTTTCTTTCAACAGCGTTTTTATTGTTTTTAGATTTTCGTAACATTTTAGGTGAAAAGGTCATTAGTATGTTAATGGGCCTGGTCCAAAATTTCATGATTGAAATAGCTGTTCTGGAGGTCCTGTAGAGAGTAGGGATTCCCTGCTGTATAGGACCAGAAAACCAACACTTAAAGTAAAGTTAGTTCTGTTCAAGGCGAATTTATGCCAGAAGAGTCATTTGTAATGACCATTTATAAAAAGAGAGAGATTAGATCAAGATAGGACGATATACTTTCTTTGTATATAATTCTTTTACTCTAACAAAATAAATTAATTTTTCAAAATTAGATATTCTTAGTTCAATATCATATTTCTTTTCTAAAATATAGTTTTTATTCTCATTTATCAGTAACTGAATAGTGAGTGAAATTTTCCACAAATTTTTGAGAATTTAAACCAAAAAAATAAATAATCGAAACACACCCCCACGAAAACATAGAGAGAGAGAGAGAGAGAGAGAGAGAGAGAGAGAGAGAGAGAGAGAGAGAGAGAGAGAGAGAGAGAGAGATGGAAATGCAAAAGTAAATTTACAGAATTGTCGATGATGAAAAAAAATTAGGAAGGAATGTGTGTACAATTGTACATTCAAAGAAACAGGCGTTTTGAAGAACTTCCTGTGACATCAAGAGGTAAATTAAAGCAAACGCAATAAAGAGGGGATAATCAAATAATGATATTCCGAAAGAAGGCACGTAAGGAAAGTAGGATTGCCAGTTTGGTATTTTTCAGGCCAAGGAACCTCAAATTTGTCTTTTTTTAAAATTGGTTGGCCTTTAGTAATATTAAAAAAACCGTGCTTTAAATACTATATATTTGGCATTTTTTTACTAATGGGTTGGCCTTTTAAAGCTTCTGTTGCTTAGAAGTTGGCCTTTTCTCATTTAGAAAAACTGACACCACTGGCTTAAGCAAAACATCGCACGGGAAGATTCCAACTTGTCTGCTGCGCCAAATGGCAGATCCCGAAGTCTATTTGTGGTGGGAAAGGGAAATTTAAGGGAAGAGGTTTTAGTGCTTTCATAGAATGAGGAAAAGGAAGGAACACGAGAAGAGAGGAAGGAGAGTAGGAAAAGGAAAGGAGAGGAAGAAAAAAAAGGAAGAGAAGAGGATAGAAAGCTAGGGAAACACTAGGGGTGGGAGGAGGAGAGTTTTTTCAGGTAGAGAGTTAAATGAAAAACCTTATCTAACGTTTGGATGGGATACATGTAATATAGTATTCCGAAAAATATCACATTTCTTTTTGCGTGGATATATTCCTTGCGTTTTGTGAGGAGAATGATTGTTAACGCTCATATTTTATTTATCTCTCTCTCTCTTTCTCTCTCTCTCTCTCTCTGAATAAATTATATATATATATATATATATATATATATATATATATATATATATATATATATATATATATATATATATATAAATTATATATATATAGATAGATAGATATATAGCTGGATAGATATATACATATATACATGCTTATATATATATATATATATATATATATATATATATATATATATATATATATATATATATATATATATATATATATATATACAGTATATATATATATATATATATATATATATATATATATATATATATATATATATATATATATATATATATATATATATACACACACACACATATATATATATATATACAGAGAGAGAGAGAGAGAGAGAGAGAGAGAGAGAGAGAGAGAGAGAGAGAGAGAGAGAGAGAGAGAGACTGCCACATAACTTAATTTGTGCAGGATGAGTTCACTGGAATACAGTCCCACTCTCATAAACTATAACAAGCCTAGACCTCCATTCACTATTCCCTTAGTCCTTACTGGCCTTGGAATAATGTATAGGGTTTAGCCCATCAGAAAGGTGAGATTCATTAACCTTTCAAATACCTACTTGATCAATTTCATGTATGATATGCCAAGTACTGTTTTTCTGTTGTTAAAATCTACTTTTACTAGATTTCAAAACTTTAGCCAGAAGGAAAGGAGACCTTTCTGACTTTAGAATGCGTAGATTTTCTTTTTCCAGACATCTTCATAGAAACATTCTAAGAAAGTTCTATCTCTACTTGATTTACGATGTGGTGGCCAATAGGGAACATCGCTGCCTAGTGATCTGACGGACTAGGATTCGAGTTTCCCTCACGCTCAATGATATTTGTAGTATCTGTAACCACACCATCGTTGTGATCCAAGGATGGGGGTTTAGAGGAAGCCTATAGGTCTATCTACTGATTCATCATCAATCATTGCCTGGCCCTCCCTCGGCCTACCTTGGGTGGTGAGGGTGCTTGTATGCTGATGATATGAATATATGGTCAGTTTCTGAAGCACTGTCCTGTTGGGGCATTATCACTGCCCCTTGCATCTGACATTCATGAGGGGTCTTTGAAACTTTAAAAGAACACATTGGATCTTGGTACCAGAACGTTTTGAGAATGCTTTGCTGACTGTCTACATGTATATCTACTTATCTCTAAGCATCCCTAAATTATCTTCTGTTGCCTAATTAAAACACAGTAGACATAGGCATATATGTGACATAAATACAGTTACTATGGTTTTGCTTGTCTGTTCTCGATGTTATGAATCTTTATATTTGCTATTTATCCTATGAATTTGCGCGAAACAATTGTATGAATGCTACTAATGGCCACAGCCTTCTCAAGGGTATCCAACACACAAGTTCTCCATTAGTAACTGACCACTTTTTTTAATAGCATCTGCAATCCAAATAACGAACTATGTCTTCCCTTTGATTACGCACCATCTGAACCTTATTCAGATAACACGAAAATTACCAGAACCCAATTTTACCTTTCCCTTCGTTTCTTATTCCATCGAAAATCTTCCTGGGTACTTGCAAGACACACAAAAGATCACAGTTTTGGTAAGCTTATCTATAAATTGTACTCATCATCACCTATTTGCAACTCCCATAAATTGGGCTTTCTTGATTTCTTCGATGATGTCTCCTACTTATTCTTCATCTAGCATTTGTAGTGAAGACTGACAAAGACAAGGCAAAGGCAAAGGAGGAATTAGAAGGCCAATAACAATGCTCCTATTATGGAAGAGAACATAGGGGACTGTAAAAAAAAAAAAAAAAAAAAAAAAAAAAAAAAAAAAAAAAAAAAAAAACACTACTAGGTGGTACGCCCTTAGTATCTTTCCAGGGTCAAGAGGACATTGCACGGGAAAAAGGGCATCACCCCATGCTTTAATGCCTATTGGCAACAAAACCATTTTTCTCTAAAGAAGAACTAGAGATGCATAATGAATACCAACTTCCCTAGCTTCAATTAGTTGCCGTCATTATAATAAGGCCACACCAACAAGGGAAGGAACAAATATGCTAGAAAAAGCTGATTATTATTATTATTATTATTATTATTATTATTATTATTATTATTAGCCAAGCTACAACCCTAGTTGGAAAAGCAAGATGCTATAAGCCCAGGGGCTCCAATAGGGAAAAATAGCCCAGTGAGGAAAGGAAATAAAGAATAAAAATAAATGAAGAGAACATATTAACAATAAATCATTCTAAAAAAATAACAACGACAAAACAGATATGTCATATATAAACTATTAACAACGTCAAAAACAAATGTGTCATATATAAACTATCAAAAGACTCATGTCCGCCTGGTCAACAAAAAAGCATTTGCTCCAGCTTTGAACTTTTGAAATTCTACTGATTCAACTACCCGATTAGGAAGATCATTCCACAACTTGATAACAACTGGAATAAAACTTCTAGAGTACTGCGTAGTATTGAGCCTCATGATGGAGAAGGCATGGCTATTAGAATTAACTGCCTGCCTAGTATTACGAACAGGATAGAATTGTCCAGGGAGATCTAAATGTAAAGGATGGTCAGAGTTATGAA
>NC_090725.1:321157538-321160038 GCF_036898095.1 Palaemon carinicauda | reverse complement strand
CCAAATCTAATTACATCCAGGTGCGTCTTCTTATTGTTGAGCCGCTCGGAGGAAGTCTTGACCTCTGATGCATGTCTGGTGGTCGGTCTCCGTGGATTATCTTCTTAATGATAGGTTTGAGAAGAGTATTGTCCACTGTGTCAGCTTTCCATTGGCCCCCAGATAGGTTCATTGTGTTTGATTGGTTTATGATGGCTGATTCCAGGATTTTCCTTCTGTACGGCCAGGTACTCTTAAAAAGCAAAGACGACTCACTCCAGTTAATCTGGTGCCCTAAATCCCTAAGGTGAACGAAAATCCCCGAGTTTTCATAGCCATATCTAACAGATCTTTTGTGTTCGGATAATCTTTGAGATAGCGAACGGCCCGTTTGCCCAACGTAAACTTTTTCACAATCCCCACATGGTACTTTATAAACGCCGGATTGTATATCTCTTTTATTTTGATAAACATTAATAAGGGCGCTTCCTATGGTCTTTGGATATGAAAAAACAAAGGGGTTCTCAGTTTTGATATGATTTGTTATATTTTTAATACCTTCTATATATGGGAGTTTTATCTTATTTTTAAAATCCCTTTGGTTAGTAACATCATGATCTTTATAATATATCGTGTTGGCTTTGTTGATGGCCTTTTCTATGACATACGTCGGGTAGAATAGCTGGGCGAGTTGTTTAAGAATAATTTTTTTTTTTTTTTTTTAAGAGTTAGCAGCACTGTGAACAGAAGTAATTAAGCAACAGCTGTCACAAATTGTCTCACAGGAGCAATCTCTTCTATAAAAAGCCTAGTGTCCCTTATATACGCAACAGAGGAGTTTTCTATAAAATTGCAAATCGTCCAGGCAAGCAATATTATGCCATATGCAAGGTTGGAGACAGATAAATTACGAAAAATTTTCCAGAAGCTCTTTTTCTGGAATACAATAACGCCTATGATTTACAATTCATTACAATGTTTATATCTTAACATTAGAATTCAATATATGAAAACTAACCCTTTTTACCTAAAACTAATAATTCTAATTTACATATAAAAGTTTACGTGTCTATATAAAAATCATTCATTTCTATTCATTTATAAATCGGCATGGCACACATATTGCTTTCATATTCCTACCACGTGAATGGATTCCCGCAATGTCTTGAAACGATCTAGAGACAATTTGATTATGTATTCCTTTGATATGAATATATCCATATACAATTATCATGGCATCCTACAAAATACTTGTTTTCTAATTCCACTTGCACATGCTTTGTTTTTTTTTCTATTATCTCTTCCCATTTCTTTCGTATTTCAGTCACGGTTTTATGCATGTATGCTCACTTTTCTTCTCTTGCCTTTACGACTATTTTTACCGCTAGGTGAATAAGACATTGCTTAATTCTACTGCTAATTTTCAAATGAGAAAATTTCAATAAGCATATGCACATTTTCTTCATTGTGTATTTGGTCTCATATTTTAACAAATAAAAAATTTAATTCAAAACTTTCTTCTCTTAAAAAAAAAATAAAAAAAAATTGATCCTGGTCAATGGAATATCATTCCTACCAAATGTTACTATTATTCGAAAACATTTAAACTATTATAAATTTCTGTTAAAATATCTTTTAAAAATTCAATGGGCTACACACCAGATATTTTGAAGTCAGAGTTCGGCTCATTCAATCAACGTAGCGACTTTATTCTATAATAACTCCGTTGATATATTGTTGAAGATGACTTCAGTTAATTATTCATGTGTATTATTCGTTGTTATTAATTATTAATAACTTTGTTGAACTGCAAATCTCATAGCTCGTTAGCTTTTCAAAGAAATTAACATAAATGGTTCATTCTGAACAATATGGAAATCATATTTTTTTCTTAAAATATGCTAGATAAGAACATTGGTTATACTTCAAATACTTGCGTCATAGTTTGCAAATATTATTCAGGAACCCCGATATTATGCAATATCCCTCAATTTAGATTTTACCCAATCGTAATTTATTAAAACTTTTATTGCTCACTACTTATTTGACATTTTCATAAAACAAAATGGTTGAATAACCGTGCTCATCCATCAGAACGTTTGTTTTAGTGATAAATTTTTTTATTCGATATTTTAGTGTTTCTTTTATTCACATATTTCTTAAGATAAACAATCATACATTTTCTGAGATTACATGAATCATCTTGTGGAAATGTTTAATTTATACTTGAACATTTTGACAGAAAAGGCTTCCTAAGAATTTTTTCATTCCATTTTCTTCTATATATTTTTTTATTTATTCATACCCAAGGAGAAATTTATACTTTGAGGGCAGGAGACAATGTTGGTTAATAATTGTAAAAGAAAAAAAAAGATCAGTCCCTTACATTTGCCAAGGTTTTAGAAAACGATGAATGGTAGTAATCACTATAAACTCTCTCATTCTGATTGATGTAAATTGCCATTAAAAATGCTAAGTAGGCAAATCTAATTAGAGAATAATCGTAGAAGCAGTTCTCTGT
>NC_090725.1:321142538-321152538 GCF_036898095.1 Palaemon carinicauda | reverse complement strand
GAGGCACGTGGTATCTCGGGGAATGTTCACCCATGTAGGAAGTTGCAGTGTTTACCACCACCTCTGGGGAACCGAAGAGTCCCTTAGGTATGGACTACATTTTCATACAATTCCTGGGAAAGGGCGAGAGAGTTATGGTAATTATCCATGTAGAGGCAGTAACCCTTTCCCAGGAGATTACAACAAGAAAGATGACAGCGTTATGGATTATAGTTTATAACCCACTTGTGAGAGGCGGTTGCTAACAGAGAGGTGAGGTCAAATAACGAATTTATAATTCAGAGAAACTCATACAGCGAAGGCAAGCTTAAAAAGGTTCTGTTATCAATGCGGTGAAGAGCGAGAGATAAAAATAGCCAAAAAAGTTAATGTCAAATCGTGTATGAAACAATTGCGGTACATAGTTTCCTCCATTTTAAAAAGACTTACATGTGAAATAAGGTGCCTTGCTCTTGAGAGGTCATCTGGAAGAAGATATGCAGGTTTTAGGCCATGAATGGATACGCTGTCTTATTTTCCACGAAGGGTAATTAAGAAAGCCTTTAGTGTGCGATGGATCACGAGGAAAGAGCCAATTATTACATGTTATTGTCAAAGGTCAAGGTCGAGCAAAAGGTCAAGAGATAAGCAGACGCAGCGGAGGTCTGCGCTCTACTGAGTGCCCCTTTAGTTGCGTCGGAAATGTTTATGATCACTTTACACTCTCTCAATATTCACGTCTCTCACAATTGATATCCCCGAGTCTTCTAGAGTGAGAAACGTAAAATGCTTTAATGGCCTTCCTTTTAAATAGATGACATCACAAGACATTAGTCATCTTTTTTAAGAAGCTCAGCTGGTGGAGACGTTTTTTGTCTCTTACCAAGAAATATATTATCCTCAAAAAGACATGGAGACGTCGTAACATCCTAAAATAGCAGAACACATAATCCTTTTCATGTCAGATTCGAAATGAGTCATGTCTACTAAGTGGAGCATGAAGACGTATTTTATCACCGGAACCGCTAGTCATCCTAAGGCCTTGACGACCAATAATGCCGAATTTACTTGTCAATAGGGGATACAAAATGGCTCCCACGTTGCTGCTTATACTGCTGCCTCTCTCCGAAAGGCCATACACAGATGGCCACCCATAAGAAATCCAATAATGAAAGTTTTTCCTTTTTGAATATTTACCATGGCTTCGGATAAGCTAATAAATAATCATCTCTCTCTCTCTCTCTCTCTCTCTCTCTCTCTCTCTCTCTCTCTCTCTCTCTCTCTCTCTCTCTCCAAAGACCAGGTAGTTTTCGATTAAAGAGGAATATATAAGTTTGTCTCATTCTTGGCGCAGTTCTGAGTCATTTCTAAACTAATCAGAAAAGCACCTCTATATTGCTATCGTCTGGTATAATAAACATTTTATTGACTCCTATAACCTTTGCACGAACGTACAATATTGTATTAAGAAATACTCTGAATTCATGATACTCAAACCTGTATAAAATTTCTCATCTCTACAATATTCTATTCCCTAAATATGGACATGTCCATATAAAAAAGGTGAAATGTCTATTATATGAAATATGTTCTTAATCGTACGGGGTGCTCACACTGCAAGACCCCGTGTTTTACACTAAATAAAACAATTTTTTACCAAATAATGATTATAACTATCACGAGTTTCACTCTGTTTAATGGGCATAATATATGGACTTTTACTTCATTCTCGGGTTTTCAAATCTTAACAACAACACACCCTTCACATACAATTGGTAATTTGCCACCAAACGTATTTAAGGTCAGCCCTTCTCTTTCAAATCCTTATACCTCTCCTAAGAAGCCATATGGTGTTTGATCCATACATTCCTCAAACTTTACAATATTATATTTTTCATATAGAGCGTACTTATGTTTAATGTTTTCCACAGACTTTACATGTCTCCTAGTCAATAATTCATAACAGCTGTTACATTTTCATCAATTTCACTTGTATTTCTATTCTATATTCCTATGATTCTCCACCCTTCTTTGCTCCTGTACCAGCATATTTGTCCATAACTTTAGAGCCATTACCATATTCGCAAACAGCACAAGATTTTCTGAAATGAAGTATAAATTCCAACTTAATCACAGCTACCTTTATCAAAAACGCTTATCATTTACATATATCTTCGATTATTTATCAAAATCCATTCACTATGAAATAACTTTAACCATATAGTATTTTCATTTGGCGATAACCAATATATATTCAGAACTACCTCCATTTCTCTGCGTCTTCAAATTAGCTTCTATATTCTCTCATCTCAGTAGCGCTTATGTCAAATCTAGTTTTTTATTATATTGTTTATTTCTCCTATCTCAAATATTTGAGCTACAAATTACTTTTTTGGGCAAATCAGCAATAAATAGTCACATAAATGAAAATGAGGGATGGATCTATAAACGATTAACTAGTGATGATTCTCATTATTTTCAAAGCAGCTAAACCGATATCTCATCGTGACCTAATAAGAATTAGACAAACAGGTTATGATACAATACGTTGGGGAAACTCTTCTAACAGTAATCTATCTGATAAAAGTTAAATAGTGACAGATAATCTAAGGATGAATTTAATACTTTTAAAGGCTTAAAGGTCGCTCATGAATGGCAGAAGCAAGGGACAGTGACACTGCTCTATCAAGCAAGACAATGCCCTAGAGACTGACCATATTACATATGATCAGCGTCCAAGCCCACCTCTCCACCCAAGCTAGGATCAAGAGGGCCAGGTACTGGCTGCTGATAACTCAGCAGATAGACCTATAGGCTCCCCCAACCCCCCCATCCTTAGCTCACAAGGATGGTGGGGATGCAGCGACCAAAGGAACTAACAAGTCTGAGCGGGACTCGAATCCCAGTCTGGCAATCACCAGGCAAGGACACTACCTCCAGGCCACCACAACCCTAAATGAGTCTCATGTCGTAAATGAATATATGTCCAATGTCTCAAATATCTATTAATATTTTTTTCTCTTTCCATTTGAAAAAGTACTTACTGCAACGCAATTTACTCACTGATTACTGTTAAATCTAACAAAACCTTCAATAAATATATATTGAGGAAAATATGATCTCTATAATAAGTCAACAATTGGTGTCACCTGGGTGATGGCCATACAATAGCAACAAAAAACTATTTTTTTCAATAGATCATGTGTTTGATGAAATCCATATATCTATATAATAGTCTTTTGCTCCATACCCTTGAGGAGTGAAAAAAAAATAAAGTCTTGTTTAGAAAATGGCCTCTTCGGTCAGTTAATTAGAATACTAAATGAAATATGAACTAAACATATACGAGAAAATCGTTTTCTAAATAGAAGACTTCTTGCACGTAAGGCCAGTAAGTTTAGCAATTAGAATTTCGATGAAGATTCATGGTCGAAAAATTAAATACACAATACTGAAAAAGTTTACAGATACATTCAACTTGTAAAATCTGCAGCAGGGATCCTTTTAATGCATCATTTACCTTTGACAATTTATAAAAATATTTTTTAACATAGTTGAGATATGAATTCAATTGCCAAATCAGAATACGAGATGTTAAAATATTTTAAAATGATAGACCACGGCCGAGTGACCTGATACTTCATCTAACTTACCATTTAGAGCCAGATTTTCATTGGGCAAATATGAATACTTTTGATAACACATACTTGCATGATTTCTGACCAAAAGCATCGGACAAAAAGAGAATGTAAACGTACGCATGAAATGGAAATCTCTTTAAAGATTTAAAATGGATATCAAACTATTTTTTTTTTTTATTTCCCGGGAATCCATTTCAGTCGAAGAAAATATTGAAGTGAAACATTGTCCCTCCATCAGCCTCTTAAGATTATGCCATACCTTACAAAAGCATAAGAAATGTTGTCAGTAATGTGACGAGCCGAGAGAAGGTTGTGACTCTAAGGCAGGATGCAAGCAACTGAGTGAGTTTATTGTAGAACACTCTCCTTTATATACAAAATCTCAAAGCAACAAGAATTTTCATGTTGAGAAATCGACACTGTTACAGAGGAGAAAAGCAGACATGAGTTTTCAGGTTCTTTTTAGTGCGAGGGGAGAGCGAAGATACAAGCACAAAATGAACTATGTACGATCGTGTGACACACTGTTGGTACAGTAAACACAAGCCAATATAATTACATTTGAAGTGTACAGAGAGAGAGAGAGAGAGAGAGAGAGAGAGAGAGAGAGAGAGAGAGAGAGAGAGAGAGAGAGCCTTACCTTATTTTTTTTTGTTTGGGTTCCCCCAGGTCCCTCAGTATGAGGCACCTCGTATATCCACCAGAGAGTTGCTAATACATCTTCCGGTGTATTTTGCATCTTCCAGTCTTGGATGGTCTGGGATGCATCTTAAGTACTTATCGAGCTGATTTTTAAACGCATCTACGCTCACTCCTGATATGTTTCTTAGATGAGCTGGCAGCACATTAAATAGTCGCTGCATTATCGATGCTGGTGCGTAGTGGATTAATGTCCTGTGCGCCTTTCTCAGTTTACCTGAAATGCTTTTTGGCACTATTAATCTACCTCGGCTTGCTCTTTCTGATACTTTAAGCTCCATGATGTTTTCAGCAATTCCTTCTATTTGCTTCCATGCTTGTATTATCATGTAGCGTTCTCTTCTCCTTTCTAGACTGTATAGTTTTAAAAATTGCAGTCTTTCCCAGTAATCAAGGTCCTTAACTTCTTCTATTCTAGCAGTATAGGACCTTTGTACACTCTCTATTTGCGCAATATCCTTTTGGTAGTGTGGGTACCATATCACATTGCAGTACTCGAGTGTACTACGCACATAAGTTTTGTAAAGCATAATCATGTGTTCAGCTTTTCTTGTTTTAAAGTGTCTGAATAACATTCCCATTTTTGCTTTACATTTAGCCAACAGTGTTGCTATTTGGTCGTTGCATAACATATTCCTATTTAAAATTACACCAAGGTCTTTAATTGCTTCCTTGTTTGTGATTGTCTCATTATTAGGTCCCTTGTATGCATACACCATTCCTTCTCTGTTTCCATAATTTATTGATTCGAATTTATCGGAGTTAAATACCATCCTATTTATCTCCGCCCATTCATATATTTTGTTTAGATCTCTTTGTAGCGAGTTCCTATCTTCATCACAAGTAATTTCTCTACTTATTCTTGTGTCATCGGCGAAACTTCTCACTACGGAGTTTTCAACATCACAGTCTATGTCTGAGATCATAATAACAAATAGCAGTGCAGCTAATACCGTACCTTGGGGCACACCAGATATTACCTGGGCTTCATCTGATTTCTCGTCATTTGCAACCACTATCTGTTTTCTGTTTTGCAGGAATTCTTTTACCCATTTTCCTATCTTTCCCACAATATTATGCTTTCTCATTTTTTTCTCCAATATGTTATGGTCTACCTTGTCAAAGGCTTTTGCAAAATCTAGATAGATCACATCTGTGTCTTTTTCATTTATCATATTATTGTATATGTTTTCATAGTGAGCTATCAGTTGGGTCTGTGTACTTTTTCCAGGTACGAAACCGTGTTGACCCATATTAAACAAATTATTTTTAACCAAATGGTTCATTATTTTCTTTTTTATTACCCTCTCATACACTTTCATAATATGTGATGTTAGACTAACAGGTCTATAATTGCTTGCCACTAGTCTTGATCCACTTTTGAAGATAGGGGTTATATAAGCTAATTTATGTTTAACATATATCTCGCTCATATCTATACTCTGTCTTAGCAGTATTGCAAGTGGCTTCGCGATAGTGTTTGCAGTTTTTTTTAACAAAATCGCTGGAACTCCATCTGGTCCGGCTGCCGATCCATTTTTAATTTCGTTTATAGCCGTGACAATATCTGCTTCATTAATATCTATATCCGTTAGATATTCAACATTTTCTTCTCTCATTTCTGTTTCATTATTCTCATTCGCAATTCTTGGCGTGAACTCACTCTTATATTTTTCTGCTAATATGTTGCATATTTCCTTTTTTTCATTCGTTAGCCGTCCTTCAATTCTTAGAGGGCCTATTTCTATTCTCCTTTTATTCATCTTTTTTGCATATGAGTAAAGTACTTTGGGGTTTCTTTTTATATTTTGAAGTGTCCTTTCTTCTAAGTCCCTTTTTTCATTTTCTTTCGACTGTATAATCTTTTGTTCTGCATTTTCTATCTTACATTTTATTTCCCTCATTTTCCACACATTTTTTTCTTTTGCAAGATTTTTCTTCCACTTTTTAATTTTCTGAAATAAGATCCTTCTGTCTCTTGGTATGCACGTCTTTTGTTTATTGTTTTTTTTCGGTACATATTTTTCAACAATTTTCTCCAGTATTTTGTACAGTATATCCGTATTTACCTGTATATTATCACTTATAAATACATTTTTCCATTCTTTATTCAGTTCTTCATTTATTTCTGACCATTTTATATTCTTACTGTAAAAGTTATATTTTCCATATCCTTCCCAAAGTTTTGTGCTTTTATTAATTCTGTGATCACTTGCTTTGGAATGAACTATCAATTCTATGACATTGTGGTCTGAAATTCCCGTGTTATACAATATTATTTCTTTAACATAATTCACCTCATTCACAAATACTAGATCTAGGACATTTTCCTTTCTTGTTGGAATGTGGTTTATTTGTTGCATATTATGTTCTAATAGCATATCTTGAAGCTTTTCAAATTGCCTCTTATCTTCTGCGCTACTATTACTATCTTTTTTATATGTATACATACAACCACTTTCTTCTATCCGTTCTTTCCAATCCACGAAAGGAAAGTTAAAATCTCCGGATAGGAGTATATTCCAGTCTTTATGGTTTCTACATATATCATCTATTTTTTCTATTATTATGTCAAACTCCTTAGTGTTTGGGGGTCTGTAAACTACAATATTCATTAGTTTTTCAAATTCAAATTCTACCGCAATCAATTCACATTCTGTGTTGCTGTATTTTTCACATACTTTTCCTTGATTTATGTCTCTTCCATATATTGCGGTTCCCCCTTGATTCCTATTTTTTCTGTCTGATCTATAAGTTTGGAAACCCTTTATCTGGTCATCACTGCCAGTCTCTTGGGAATACCATGTTTCACTTATATTTAATATATCTATTTTTTCAATTTGGGTTAGTTCTTCTAAGAACTCTATTTTCCTTTTAGAGTTACTCGTGACTAAACCCTGTGCATTCATTACTATTATGGTTTGTGTTTCATCCCCATTATTTAATATTGGTAATAATATGGATTCTCCCATGCTTCCTTCCTGTTCTGATATGATGTTCTTTTCTTCATTTCCCGGAATTCTGCCATTAAAAAATCCAACTTTTCTATTATATTTGCTCTTTCGCCTTCATATTTATTTGTGTGTGTATACCTGCAACTGTCCCCATATCTGCACCAACCCCTGGCATTATAGATGCATTCTTTGTAGTTGGGCTCTAAATGTGCAGGTTTGGGTTGAAAGGCCTCATATCTTGGGGCTCTTGGTTCAAAGCGCGGTATATACACGGCCTGCTTTTTTGTTTCTTTTTTTTGTTTCTTTTTTGCTTTCATTTTTCTTTTCAGTTTGCTGAGTTTTCTTACTTTCATTCATGGTTGCAGGATGCATATATCGACATTTTTTTGTTGTAAATGCATCCTTTTCCTTCTTTTAGGTTTTTGCATATTTTTGGATGGAGATCTCTGCATTCGTCTCCATATCCGTCTAAATACGCACATTTACCATATATTTCATAATTATGGCATATCTTTGGATGCTTGTAGTAGCATCTTTCGCCAAATCTGCAATTTCCTCTTTTCAGCATATTGCAGACTATATCCTTCTTTTCTATTTTTTCTTGTTCTTGCTCTTCCCTAAAATTATGTAGGTCCGGGTAGAGTCTCTTGGGTCTATTATTTGTTTCCATCTGGTAATTTATTTCTTCATAAGTATGTTGTTGGATGGCATCATAGGTTATATCAATGATTTCTTCTGCATCCTTACACATATCCTGTTCATTGTTCTCCTCTTCTTCTTTTTCTTCTTCTTCTTCTTCTGTTTCTTCTTCTTCCTCTTCTTTATCTTCAACTATTTGCAGATTTAGTCTCGACTTAATTATATTTTCTATCCAGACTAAGCATGTTGAGCAGAATACCTTTGTGTCTTTATTTTTTATTTTTTGCTGTATTTCAGCACATGTGGGATGTGTTGGGACATGACAGGCATCACATTTTCTAATCAATTGTTGAGGATTATTAATGGAATACCATATCTTACATGTATTACACCATTTTGGCATTCTTTTTCCCATTGCATCAATCAGCATATTCACCATATTGGACTTCTTATTGTTCTTTGATGGAATGTGTTGATTGATGTAGACTTTCTTTATAAGTCTCTTTATCACTTGGATTTTCTTTGGAATTTCTTCAATTATTTTGCTGATGTTTTCCGCAGATTTGCTCCAGTTTATTGGATCATATTGTTTCAATATGTCTGCGAATATTTTTCCGTCACATTGGTTGACGTTACTAGTGACCTCTGTTATCAGACGGTCGAGCTCCTGTTTCGCCAACTCATGGAATTTATTTTTGCTGAGTCCAGCGATGTCTCTCCAAGCCTTGCCCGTGTTGTACATAGCCATCTTGATTAGATTTTTAGTAATTCACAAGATAACTATTCTATGCCGACGTTTTATCCCACTTCTCCGACCTCAAACTAATCACTGACTATTCACGAAAACTTGTAGCTATATTGCACTCGATAGCCTTTTGTTATCCGCGTTAAATCATGATATTTATAGGATCGCAAAAGTGTAATCACTAACCGGCACACAGATACAAAAGAGAGAGAGAGAGAATTAGATTCCAGGAAACCAAAAAATAAAGGATTCAGTTTAGAATTCATATAAAAATGTGTAATATTAGAACCATTACACAGTTTTTGAAATATCTTTTTGCATTATAATGCAAAACCTAAATTGTAATAAATGTTGCAAAAACTAGCGCTATAAAAAAAAAAAAAAACTCAAGGTATTTAGTTTCACAAAGCTTTTTTTCGTGTATTTCTTCAAAGCGAATTCCTAAAGTAGCTTTCCTTCAAGAATTCGTTCAAGCCATTCCAAGAAACGTTTCCATTTCTTCTTCTTTTGGCTTCTCAGTTCTCACAGCTTGGCAATTTAGAGAGAGAGAGAGAGAGAGAGAGAGAGAGAGAGAGAGAGAGAGAGAGAGAGAGAGAGAGAGAATATATTAGGAATTAAAAAACAATTGGGTGTATTACAGTGGTACCGTGTTCGCCTAACACTCTCATGGCAGCAGATCGATCCCAGCCCGGGACCATGAGTTTGAAATATATACTAGTGAGCATCTATTCTGATGACACTGGAAGTGAAACCAGACACCTTTGATAAGCCATTATTAGAGAATTAAAATTAAAATTATAATTAAAAAGCATAGTTCTACGCAGATATTTACTATATAACAACTATTTCATTATGCCATAGGAAATAACAAGCAATGGTCCAATTTCAAAAGATTTAATCAAACTGTAGTTTTTGACATCCACTGAACTCATTCCTCCACTTCCGTATACAAACAAAATTCAATTAAAATGTATGGTTCCCGAATGATGGACCATTTGACAATTCAAGTATCCTTCACAATTTGTGTTATGAACTGCAGGCATTCTATTTTCTATTTTTTTTTCATTCTCATATAATTTTCTTAAAATTTTTTTGCACTATTCCGTTTCATAAGTAAGGTACGCTTATGGCATATCCTATTACATTTTGAGTAATTAACTTCTTATACATATAAGATTAAAATACACATCCCCTCTCTCTCTCTCTCTCTCTCTCTCTCTCTCTCTCTCTCTCTCTCTCTCTCACATAACAGTCCAGGACAATATAAAAGAAGGGAAAATGTGCATATTCCGAAAATATGACTATACGAATCAAGTATTTTTGGAAAATATCAGTCATCACAT
>NC_090725.1:321122538-321125038 GCF_036898095.1 Palaemon carinicauda | reverse complement strand
TTCGTTGATGCCAAAGGTACACTTGTCGTACCAGACTACAAGGCCGTTTTGTTGCAGGCGGTCGAGCACGATGTGCAGGTGATGGAGGTGTTCCTCTTTTGAGGAGGAGAACACAAGTATGTCGTCCACATAACATACACATTAGGGGAGGTCCCTTAAGATGCCATCCATGAGCTGTTGAAACATGGCCCCAGCATTACGAAGGCCAAAAGAAGGAATAATTGAAGGTGTATGTACCAAACGGAGTGGTGATGGCAGTTTTGGGGATGTCTTCTGGGTTCATAGGCAACTGATAATACCCTTTAGGCGGTCGAGCGTGGAGAAAACCTTCGCTTTGTGCAGGTAGGAGGTCACGTCGGCGATGTTTGGGAGGGGGCAGTGATCCGGTTCTGTTTGCATGTTCAGGCACCTGTAATCCCCACATGGACGGAGGGAGCTGTCTTTCTTCAGAACAATATGTAAGGGTGACGGCCATGGGCTGGAGGCCTTTTGGCAAAGGCCCATTTTCTCCATTTCGGCGAACGTCTGTTTGGCGGCTGCCAATCGCTCCGGTGCGAGACGTCTGAATTTTGCGAAGACTTGGGGTCCCATCGTCTTGATATGGTGATAGATACCGTGCTTGGCAGGAGCCGTTGGCGTTTGGCGAAGTTCTGGACGGGAGGAGGTAGGTGCAGGCATCCGTGAGTGCGCTGAGGTGGAGAGCGAAGATGGAGGGGATTGGTTGAAGAGGTGTCAACAAGTACGAGTCTGCGTTGACCAATCCTTAGTGGGCGACATCAACCAGAAGGTGGAAATGAGAGAGGAAATCCGTACCGAGGATTGGCAATGTGACGTCAGCAACGAGAAACTTCTAATTAAATTTACCGTTTCCAAACAACAATGTGAGGTTCTCGTAACCGAAGTTGGGTATCGCAGATCCGTTGGCAGCTACCAAGCGGACGTCGGCAGATGTACACAGAGTACGTCGTGTCCTGAAGAGTTCCCTAGACAAAAGAGAATGACAAGCACCCGTGTCTACCAAAAATTGCAGGCCCGTTCCTGCATCATATAAAAAGAAAAGATTAGAAACACGGGAGGCCACCGCCACTTACACGTTTTTTGGCCACTGACAATCCTTGCCACATTTCTTCGCGGTTGCCCCGAATCTGCTGTGGTAGTAGCAAAACTGTGGTGGATGGGAGGCAGTAAGTGGCTGTAAAAGTCGTTGGTTTGGGGCGCGAGCGAGTGGTGGGTGGCTTTGTCGCCACTTGGGCACGTCATGGGGTAGGCGTGTATGTCCTAGAGCATTCACGTCAGCTTCGGTTGATGTTGAATAGGTGTCCTCTTCGTCAGGAGAGGAGGCATTGATGGAGGTCTTGAAGTGGCTGTCCATAAGGGCGTCAGCTTTGGTCATCAAGTCCTTTATGGGTAAACTATTGACATCGGGTATGTCAGCCCGTACTGGTTCGGGTAAACGGCGTATCCAAAGACACGAAGTAGGTTCACCTCACGAGGAGAGCCGTCTGCGGCAGGTTGAAGTCGAGCGATACTGGTCATTTCCCTGAGGGCAAGCGAAGCCCTTTGGTCCCCCAACGAATGTTGAGAGAGGTGAAAAAGCTTTGCTATACGGGCGGCTGGCGACGGCAAGTACTGCTGCAGCAGGTATGTTTTGAGGGCGTCATACGCTATTGGGGTGTCTCCTTGGTCACAAAGACAGTCGGATATTTCCGGGAAGGTGCCCTCGGTTATCGCCGCGAGAGCATAATCTGCTTTGGTGGTTGAGCGAGTCCCTCCCTTGATGCGAAACTGAACTTCTGCGTGCTGAAACCAAGCAAACGCCTCTCCTCTGAAGAATGACGAAAGTTTCAATGGGGCAGCGGCAGCGCTAACTTCCGTGGAGTCCGCCATAGTACCAACGACGGAGGGGCGAGGGAGGGGTGGAAGGCGGGAGGAGCGAGTCGACTTCTGGGGTCACCAATGTGACAGGCCTAGAGAAGGTTGTGACTCAAAGGCAGGATGAAAGCAACTGAGTAACTTTATTACAGAACACTCGCCGCTATATACAAAAACTCAATACAACAGGAAATTTCCTGTTCAACCGATACTGCAACGCTTAACAGTTAATGGTGAGAAAAAAAGACACGTTATTTCAGGTTCAATGCAACAGGAAATTTCCTGTTCAACCGACACCAAACCGGTTAACAGTTAACGCTGAGAAAAACAGACATGTTATTTCAGGTCGTTGTTAGTGCGAGGGGAGAGCGAAGATACAAGCATAATATATACACAAAATGAAAAGGTCGTTACTATGTAGGATCGTGTGACACATGGTTGGTACAATGATTAGTTGAATTAGGTATAATTTCGGCTGTCAATCAATGTTAGCTACATTAGTGGATTAAACTTTATCTGGATATGCCTTTCTGCTGTCCAATTATTTTATTTTTGTACCCAGTTATCGAAAACGTAAATTTATAATCATTGAGCTCTGCCTACCAAAGATCCCTATATAATATCTATT
>NC_090725.1:321105038-321110038 GCF_036898095.1 Palaemon carinicauda | reverse complement strand
CTTATAATATTTCACCTGTGGTTTTATGCCATTATACACATCTGTTTACATTGCTTTCTTTTCTGTTTGCAAAACCCAGACTCAGTGCTTTAAAGCCTGGGTAATTGTTATCCTTGTTTGTTTAAGCAAAACCTGTGTTTGAATGTCCCTAATCTCTTATTTGCTTGATTTATGCGTTCCGACAGGAAATCATATCCTTCTCGCAATATGTTCTTTGGATAAATATTGCTATTTTCCAATAAACGTTTTTTATTTCCTCCGTCTTTCTTCAGTAAACTCATTATAGCATTTACTTCCTTTGAATATAAGTACAAATGATAACAATAGTAATAATTACTAATAGGATTATTTTGATTATTATTCTGGGTATAATTGTTTTGCTTTGAAATTAAACTAGAATGCTCTAACATAAAAAAAAGTCACTATACCAATTTGACATTTTTGATCTTATGTAATCTTACAGTTGACAATTAAAAATGAGGAATTATATCTTCTCTTTCTGTTATTATTGACTTAAATAGAATATTTACAAATCATGTAAAAATAAATATCAATGGAAATAGATTTATGCAATTATAATATATAAAATATTAAAACAATATTACTTCAAGATGAGCTCGTAATCAATAACCTCTTCAATTTTGAATTTTGCTTATTTAGATTCACCTCGATAAACGAGAAACTGTTTCGTTTCTTTTCATTTGTTATTTATAAATTACATGGAACAATATGTCGGGTGAAGCAAATATATTCAGATAAATGACTAATTAAATTTGTATTTCTTAGCATAAAATCTAATGCTAGAACAATCATGACTCAAATTATTTCATAAGTATGGAAATATTCATGATTGTAAGTTGAAGTTTAATATCTTGTCAAAAGAAAAGAAAATCCAAATTGAGATTTAGTTTAAAAATGTAAGACTAAAGAAGACTTGAAATAATCATGTAGAGAACTTTTGATACAAAAGATGAACTGTGGTTGGATATCAGTTATTGATATCAGCACCTTAAAATATATTATTATCAACATTTTCTAAGGCACTATATAACTTGACGAGTCTAGGTAAATTTTTATTAAGTACTTTTCTTTGGAATAAATGTTCAGAAATTCAAGATGGAACTCTGACGTAAATGATATACAGGCAAAGGAAAATGACCGAAGGTTGAGACAACAGGGTATGAAAAGACACATCTTTTCAAAGTCGTGATAATATTAATCGATTAAGTTTGGAAAACAAATTAATCGCAGGAAATTAATGGCCCAGAGGAGCAAGATGCGAGAGAGAGAGAGAGAGAGAGAGAGAGAGAGAGAGAGAGAGAGAGAGAGAGAGAGAGAGAGAGAGAGAGAGAGAGAGAGACAATTTTTTTTGTCGACAGTATGCTTGATAAGTCGTGGTATAAATGAAATTAAGGAATATTTCAAACAAAATGAATTGTCATTATCTTTTCTAAAATTAGATGTGCGGATTTACCATAAGAAAACAGCGTTTATAAAAGAATCTATGTCCATAAAATACCAACAGAAAAATAACGAGAATTTCGGACTCAATCCAAAACTCTGGTCGGAAATCGTAAAAGGAAATCATAATTTATCAAAGAGATATGTCAAAAAATGGAATTGATGTTAACTGCTTTAAAAAAAAAAGAAAAAGAAAAAAAAAATGGGGATAAAAGGACGGTACATATAAATCTATGGAAATTTTCAAAGTTTTCATTCATAAATTTCTCGGAAATTCTTAAGTAATTATAAGAAAAGTAGAGAGATATTTGAGATAGAAAGAAAAACTCCAATGAAGTATTCGAGCAAGAGATGAGAAATGAATGGTAGATCTTTGACGGAAATTATAAAAAGTTAATAATGTTTAATGCAGTAAGTTTTGACTTCTTGACCCTTCAGAGAAATCTTTCATGAGAAGTGGAAGTTTCAGATCGAATAATCAAATGGAATTTAAAAAATTGGCTATATAGGAATATCTTGATGAATTTTACATAACATTAATCTTGTGTAATGAGAGTATGATGATAGACATTGAATGATCACCGTAACTCAAGGAGCTTGGTTCTGTGAAATTATTTGTATTCATTCTTAGATAGTATTAGTGTGAAAATAACATCTGATTTAGTACACACCCTCACAAAACCATATTTTTCATCATATTTTACAGGATTACCTAACATCCTAGTCAAACTCTCTGCCTTCTCTTGATACTGCCCTTATTAATTTCCGACACCATTTTTCCCCTTTTTTCTAATGCAAAAAAAAAAAGAGCTAATACGTGTTGGTTTTGTTTCAATGTATCTATAGCCATAAATTAGTAAGGACGACCATTCATAAGGATTTCAATGACAAAAAAAAGCTAATGCAGTTTCTCTTCCCACTCTCTCAGCTTGCATTCAGTCGAAGATAATGACGAACGACGTCAGAAATTCCTTCAAGAGAGCGTAGGAGGTGAGCTAGGGGGGGGGGGGATCACCTTCCATGTTCCTGTAAGAGGAATTGTAATTTCTCAGCTGGTATTGGAATGGGAATCAAAAGGGCTCTTCCACCTGACACACCAGCTAGGAAGAGGGAACCAATTTCACACTTTCAAAAGATGAAGAATGTGACGTGGTGAGAGAAGGTTGTGAACTCAAAGGCAAGTTGAAAACAACTGAGTTTGTTTATTAAAGAACACTCTCCCTTATATCCAAAATCTCGAAGCAACAAGATTTTCATGTTCAAATATTGATACTGTTACAGAGGAGAAAAGCAGACATGATTTTTCAGGTTCTTTTTAGTGCGAGGGGAGAGCGAAGATACAACCATAATATATACAAAATTAATTATGTACGATCGTGTGACACATGGTTGGTACATGGCTCCCCCCCCTAAAAATGACATACTGTACATGTTAAATAGGGCGCCCTGATCTAGAGAGGCGAACTGTAGGCGGGTCATATGGCAGCAGATAAGCAGGTTTTAGTAGATCAATGGAGACCCAGTCTTCTTTGCCACGAATGTTTAGTAGGAATGCTTTCGGACTGTGGCGGATCACAAGGAAAGGGCCCGTGTAAGGGGGCGTTAGCGGTGGCTTGCTAGTGTCGTTGCGCAGGAAGACGTGCGTTGCAGAGTGCAAGTCTGTTGGTTTGTGATGCTCTGCTGGCGGCTTGTAAGTCTGGCGGCATGGAGTAAATTTTCCCACGACGTGACATATGCACTGGAGATCGTCGGAGGATGTTGTAGAAGGAAAAAATTTGGCAGAGACGACCAACGGGTCGCCATACACCATTTCAGCAGCCGAGACGTCGAGGGCGTCTTTAGGAGTGGTCCATAGTCACTGGAAGACCCAGGGAAGCTGAGTAAACCAGTTGGAATCCTTGCAGCGGTACATCAAAGCTGCTTTGAGGGTGCGATGAAAACGTTCAACCATTCCATTGGCAGCGGGGTTGTAGGCGGTTGTCTGATGTAGGGTGATGCCAAGGAGATTCGCTAATGATGTCCACAATTGAGAGGTGAAATTGGTTCACCTGTTGAAAATAATATGCTCAGGGATACCAAATCCATCCAGAAAGTAAGGCAGATGTACATGAGGCGGACTTTGAAGTTTCCATGGGAATGGCTTCAGGCCAACGAGTGGAGCGGTAAATGACGGTAAACAGGTAACGATATCCTTGTGATGTGGGTAGGGGGCATACAACGTTGACATGAATGTGTGCGAAACAACGCTGAGGTTGAGGAAAGGTGCCCACTCCTGAATCCGTGTGTCGATGTACTTTGGAAGTTTGGCAAGAAGTGCAGCCACGGACCCAATCCTTAGCATCCTTAGAAATGAACTTTGCCTTCAGCAGCTGTGCAGTAGAACGGCACGAGGGATGTGAAAGGCCGTGAATGAAATCAAACCCCAGCCGGCGCATGGGAGAAGGAATCCATGGTCGCGGTCTACCAGTACTGACGTCACAGAGGAGGATGGTGTTGGAGTCTTCGAGGGGGAAGTCTTCCCAACGGAGGGACGTGCATGATGTCCTACATGCTTGATACTCTGGATACTGTCGTTGGGCTTCAGCCAGGGCGTTGTAATCCAATCCCAATTGAACGGCAGCCAACGTGTTTCTCGACAGGGCATCGGCAACGGGATTAATTTTCCCAGGGACGTATTGAAGGGTGCAATTGTATTCAGCCATGGTGGAGAGATGTCGGCGTTGCCGGGTGGACCAGGCATCAGACTGTCGAGTAAAGGCGTGCACCAGAGGCATGTGGTCTGTGCGAATGACGAAGGGCGTACCTTCTAAGAAATGGCGAAAGTGAGGGACAGCCAAGTGCACCGCCAGCAATTCTCGATCGAAGGTAGAATAACTCGATTCTGCCTTGAACAGTTTTCTGCTGAAGAAGGCCAATGGGCGGGGCGTGCCGTTGACCACCTGCTCGAGTACTGCACCAATAGCGACGTCGCTGGCATCGATGGAGAGAAGGATAGGGGCATGTGGGATAGGAAAAGTGAGAGCCGCACCAGTTGATAGAGCCTTCTTTGCATTGCAGAAGGCTGCTTCTTGAAGGGGACCCCACTTCAGGCCCTTTGGCTTGCCCTTGAGGGAGGCTTAGAGGGGAGCAAGAATGGTGGCAATGGCTGGCAGAAAACGATGATATTAGTTGATCATGCCCAAAAATTCCTGCAGAGCTTTGACGGTCGAGGGCGCGGGGAAGTTCTGAACAGCTGCTACCTTCTCAGGTAGGGGATGGAATCCTTCAGGAGTGATGCGGTGCCCTAAGAACGACACTTTGTTGGTGCCAAAGGTACACTTGTCGTACCGGACTACAAGGCCGTTTTGTTGCAGGCGGTCGAGCACGATGCGCAGGTGACGGAGGTGTTCCTCTTTTGAGGAGGAGAACACAAGTATGTCGTCCACATAACATACACAGAAAGGGAGGTCCCCTAAGATGCCATCCATGAGACGTTGAAACGTGGCCCCAGCATTACGAAGGCCAAAACAGGAGTAATTGAAGGTATATGTACCAAACTG
>NC_090725.1:321097538-321100038 GCF_036898095.1 Palaemon carinicauda | reverse complement strand
TCATTAAAATTCTTATTACTTCATTTTTGTTGCTATTTGGGCACAAAATTACTATACGACATACGCCCATGCACTTGATGTTCCTTGTTGTCTGGCTACAGCTTAATTCTTGGGAAATTAAAAATTTCACAATGAATGTCACAGAAATATTTCCTCAGCAAACAATCGTTAGTTCAATTACATTTGGGTGTGTTATGGGGTGGGGGGCGGGTCGCCAAGTAGTGCCACATGTACTAAAATCGGTGTGACAATCAAGTAATTACCCACTTATTTCATCCAATTTTCAATTACCTTTTTGTGAAACTAAAAGGTAATTGATATGTTTCATGATATGGCATGTATTATTATTAAAAAAATACGTAGAATAACATTATTGTTACATTCTAAAAGGCATAATTACGCACACTCCTCCTAGCCCCTAGCCATATAAGGTACCGAGTTTTACTTTACCATCAACAGATGACATAAGAAGCACCCAACTAATACAGTCAATTATTTGAAGACCACGTGTGTCAAAAAAGTGCGGTAGGAAGGTAGAGGCTATGGATTGGTAGTTGGTAGATTATCCAACGATCGTCTTCTTATTAGGAATGAATATTTTTATCAAATAATTGTGTGAATTTTTCATATGCCATTGCAAACAACTTGAAATTACTTACAAAAGTGTATACTATTTCGTTTCTTCATCAGAACACATGGATGGAAGGTCATGCTCCTGTATAAGTGACCAAGGTAACAATCATCAGCATAGTAAATGTCAGTGAGACGAGTTTGGAACAGCCATGCCAAATGAATTTCCTTGAATGAAGAACATCATTTTTCATTACAGATTCAAAAGATTTAATGAGTAATAGTTATATGCCAGAAGTTGCATGACCATGGTGTAATTTGATATTCTTATAGCCAGCGTAATCAGCAGTCAAATCGAATATTGAAAATGAAAATGGTCCCATTTCTGCGCATCCGCCAACGCCTGACTGTGTTGCGTTAGTCTACTGCAAATTTGTATTCTTTAATAAGGGTGTTCCATAGTGTAAATCAGTTATGAAATAAAATTTTTTATCATTTCCATAGTAAAGGTTTGCATGTTAGTAAAGCTGTTTCTTGGTTCTATATAGGTTATAAGAATCCATGATGAAGAAAACAATGATGCCTGGCAAATTTGGCGCAAAATTGAACTATTAAAGGAAAAAGAAAATATTTGTGCTAACATATACTCGAACTTTATCATTGTTTCATTTTTCTCTTCTAGCAGTCTCATTATTTTTCAATGTTTGTAAAGGGTCTCGTCGCGCTAAGGATGAACCTTCTTTGTATGTGTATGATGTGGCCAGTATTGATATTATAGAGCACACTGGCTCATTCAAAAACCCGTAACTGATAGGTAAATGTAGCACTGGCTCTTATGTTTTTGATTTTCTCCTATTGCCATCTCCTGATACACTGCTATAAATCCGTAATTTTAGTCGGAAATTCTCCGCAAAAAAGATCCTGTTCCCAACCGTATCTCAGTAAAATACAGGCAACCGTATTTTTTTTTTTCTTTTTTACCATACATTTTTATCGTCATTTGCAGGGTGGCGACAGTAATAACACTATGGTTCAACTTCCTAAAACAGGTATTACGGTGTTATAGCTAATACTAACGACTAGCGTTCACCTAGGGGATGTAACTGTCCCATAGAATTGACGAAATAAGGTTGCATCCAAACAGGCAGTAGATATTTGGTAGGATCAGTTAGTAGCAGTTGAAACTTGTATCTCAAATACATTAATAAAAATAAGACCGTTTACACATGTTAATTTAGAAAGACGGTGAATGACTACAATATTTACGTGTATTACATTATAGGAGTTTCTTGGATTAACTATTACGATAAACAATAAGATGTGAGTCATATTTCGTGTCCGAGGGTGAAAAGTCTCAAGATAATTAACTCGCTGGTCAAGGGATTCATTTAAATAATTTCTTACCCCAAATGTTTTGAATCTTACTTGTCTATGAAGCCTATGAAGTGTTCGCTTTGCATTCGCATGGTAGCAGATCGATCCTAACGTGGACAGTGAGTTTAAGCTGGGCAGGCCACTTCTGTGGTTGGGCACCACAGTGGGGGTTCGGGCTTGCTCGGCTGACGTTCTAGTGAGTATATATTCTGATGAAACTGGAATTGAAACCAGAAACCTTTACCTTTAAGAGGTTGCATTTTCATTGTTCAAGTAACAAGTTGGCGTTTCTAGACTAATTGATGATGGGAAATACTAAAATCTTCCTTTGGTATTGTACTTTTATCGATCCCTTAAAGAAAAAAAAAAAAAACTAGGCCTCATTCGTGTTCATGCTATGCTATATATATTTCCGAACCATCTAACTTAATCCATTGTTTGAGCTAAACTAATGCTCTTCCTTTTAATACTTATTATCTAGATTAACGAAAAACCTGCTTATAGTTTTGAGAAGGAAAAATACTCGGATAGTTTTTATAATCTCAACATAAGAGTT
>NC_090725.1:321085038-321090038 GCF_036898095.1 Palaemon carinicauda | reverse complement strand
AGACAGCTCTCCTCGTGAGGTGAACCTACTTTGTGCACTTTGGATACACTGTTTACCATAACCTGTACGCGCTGCCATACCCGATGTCGAGAGTTTACCCATAAAGGACTTGAGGACCAAAGCTGATGCCCTTATGGACAGCCACTTCATGACCTTCAAAACCTCCATCAACACCTCCACTCCTGACGAAGAGAACCCCTATTCAACTTCAATCAAAGCTGGCGTGGATCCTGTAGGACATACATACCTATAAATGCCGTAGGACACGCACGCCTATGTATGCCGCAGGCCTATGAATGCCGTAAGACACACATGCCTATGAATGCCGTAAGCCTGTGAATGCCGTAGGACACACACGCCTATGAATGCCATAGGACACGACTATGAATGCCATAGGACACGACTATGAATACCGTAGGACACACACGCCTATGAATGCCGTAGGACACACTCGCCTACCCCGTGACGAGCCGGAGCTGCAACCAAGCCACCCATCATCCACCACTCGGTTGCTCTCCAACCAACGTCTTCTACAGTCACTCACTGCTGCTAATCGGCCGCAGTTTTTGCTAATACTACTCCAGATTCAGGGCGCCATATTTAACTTGTACAGTATGACATTTTTAGGAGGGGAGCCATGTACCAGCCGTGTGTCACACAATTGTATATAGTAACGACATTTCATTTTGTGTATATATAATGGTTGTATCTTCGTTCTCCGCTCGCACTGACAAGGACCTGAAATAACATGTCTGTTTTTCTCACCGTTAACTGTTAACCGGTGCGATGTCGGTTAAACATGAAATTGCCTGTTATGTCTTTTATGCCTTTTTTGCATGGAATTGATGTATATAAAAGCGAGTGTTCTGTAATAAAGTTACTCAGTTGTTTTCATCCTGCCTTTGAGTCACAACCTTCTCTCGGCCCATCACAATATGATAACTGAAAGGTCGAATGGCACATAAGGTGCAGTTCTTGTACTCTAATGTATAAGGAACTATCAGAGAACATGTAAAAGAGCATAAATGGTTTTCTTTGTGTATTGTATAAGTAAGACTAAGGGTGGTAGAATTCAAATCTATGAGAGTGAGCGTTTGTGGTCTAGGAATTGACAATAATGAGACTGAAAGGTATCTTTTTAAGTCTCGATCTGTGCAGATAAAAAAGTGGCATTGCTGGTTAGTATATATATATATTATTATTATAATCTAGGCTATAACCCTAATTTGAAAAGCAAGATGCGATAAGCCCAAGGGGTCCAACAGGAAAACATAGCACAGTGAGGAAATGAAACAGTGAAATAAAGAAATTAAAAGAGAAGAATAAACAATGAAAATAAAATATTTCCAGAACAGTAACAACATTAAATTAGATCCTTCACATAAACTGAGTGAGTCTTTGTATGTGCACATTTGGGAAATTAAAAAAGCTGAGGCAAAGAGTTTGCTACATATTTTTTATTAATGAGAGGTTATGAAATAGCTATTAAATGATGAATCAGCTAATTGACAGATGCAGTTTATGAGAAGTAGATTGCCTAGAGGTACATGCATTAAAGAGACATCGAGTTTATATACAAGGACTTGCGAGCAAGAACGTCACAAAAATTCAAAGAAAATAAAACATGAGCTAGCATTCTTACACAGGTTGGTTTATTAACAGTAGGAGGAAGAACGAGTGATAAGATAACCGTTACAATCCACGAGCATGTCTGAAATACGAGCGGTACACAAGAAAGATTTCTCAAGAATGGGAAGAGGTAAAATTATTTGGGTGTTCAGACATTATGTGGATAATGCAGGCTATAGGAATTACCATTATTATGAATAAAAAAACATTTAGACACATAACTGGACTGTATAAAGATGAGCATGTGATGGCCGATTTTTATAATGAAAGAATTGTTTCAGCAGTTTGAAAGTAAAAGTGAAAAATAATGACCCATAGAATGCTTTAGATAAATTCAAGAGCAGTAAAGCATAGTGTTTACAGTATATATTTTAGAAATTATGAGTTGAGCAAAGTTAAAAGTTCTATATTTTGAATGGAGTGTATGTTAAGGTTTATAGACAGGATACAAAAGAGTTTGATTTGAAACTTGATCTTCCAAAAAAAAAAGTGCTATGGCCTCGTGACTGCAATATTATTATGACGTAATTATTCATCATTTTGGTAATTTTTTAAACGGAATAAAATCTGAACATTAACTTCTGGCTAGATACTGAATTTGTCTTGTTCCTAACATTTCATGAAAAGTTTTGGGAGTTATCCTTATCGGGTCCATTCACCAATATAATCACTAGTTTCCAATTAAATTGTATCAATAACATTAATTTAAAAATACTCTGAATGTGTTTTTCTTTTTATTTTACATTCATCAAAATATGGTATTATCTTAATCATCATCTCCCCCCTCTGCCTATTACAGATTCAAAAGATTTAATGAGTAATAGTTATATGCCAGAAGTTGCATGACCATGGTGTAATTTGATATTCTTATAGCCAGCGTAATCAGCAGTCAAATCGAATATTGAAAATGAAAATGGTCCCATTTCTGCGCATCCGCCAACGCCTGACTGTGTTGCGTTAGTCTACTGCAAATTTGTATTCTTTAATAAGGGTGTTCCATAGTGTAAATCAGTTATGAAATAAAATTTTTTATCATTTCCATAGTAAAGGTTTGCATGTTAGTAAAGCTGTTTCTTGGTTCTATATAGGTTATAAGAATCCATGATGAAGAAAACAATGATGCCTGGCAAATTTGGCGCAAAATTGAACTATTAAAGGAAAAAGAAAATATTTGTGCTAACATATACTCGAACTTTATCATTGTTTCATTTTTCTCTTCTAGCAGTCTCATTATTTTTCAATGTTTGTAAAGGGTCTCGTCGCGCTAAGGATGAACCTTCTTTGTATGTGTATGATGTGGCCAGTATTGATATTATAGAGCACACTGGCTCATTCAAAAACCCGTAACTGATAGGTAAATGTAGCACTGGCTCTTATGTTTTTGATTTTCTCCTATTGCCATCTCCTGATACACTGCTATAAATCCGTAATTTTAGTCGGAAATTCTCCGCAAAAAAGATCCTGTTCCCAACCGTATCTCAGTAAAATACAGGCAACCGTATTTTTTTTTTTCTTTTTTACCATACATTTTTATCGTCATTTGCAGGGTGGCGACAGTAATAACACTATGGTTCAACTTCCTAAAACAGGTATTACGGTGTTATAGCTAATACTAACGACTAGCGTTCACCTAGGGGATGTAACTGTCCCATAGAATTGACGAAATAAGGTTGCATCCAAACAGGCAGTAGATATTTGGTAGGATCAGTTAGTAGCAGTTGAAACTTGTATCTCAAATACATTAATAAAAATAAGACCGTTTACACATGTTAATTTAGAAAGACGGTGAATGACTACAATATTTACGTGTATTACATTATAGGAGTTTCTTGGATTAACTATTACGATAAACAATAAGATGTGAGTCATATTTCGTGTCCGAGGGTGAAAAGTCTCAAGATAATTAACTCGCTGGTCAAGGGATTCATTTAAATAATTTCTTACCCCAAATGTTTTGAATCTTACTTGTCTATGAAGCCTATGAAGTGTTCGCTTTGCATTCGCATGGTAGCAGATCGATCCTAACGTGGACAGTGAGTTTAAGCTGGGCAGGCCACTTCTGTGGTTGGGCACCACAGTGGGGGTTCGGGCTTGCTCGGCTGACGTTCTAGTGAGTATATATTCTGATGAAACTGGAATTGAAACCAGAAACCTTTACCTTTAAGAGGTTGCATTTTCATTGTTCAAGTAACAAGTTGGCGTTTCTAGACTAATTGATGATGGGAAATACTAAAATCTTCCTTTGGTATTGTACTTTTATCGATCCCTTAAAGAAAAAAAAAAAAAACTAGGCCTCATTCGTGTTCATGCTATGCTATATATATTTCCGAACCATCTAACTTAATCCATTGTTTGAGCTAAACTAATGCTCTTCCTTTTAATACTTATTATCTAGATTAACGAAAAACCTGCTTATAGTTTTGAGAAGGAAAAATACTCGGATAGTTTTTATAATCTCAACATAAGAGTTTCTATTTATGGCTAAAATTGATGATCGATATTTGAGTGGCATTTGTCACTTATTTTGTTTGCCTTAATTCTAAATTTCTAGAGGATATGAAATGTAAATAGTAAAAGAGTTGAATGTAGAACCTTTGTCTTAAATTCTTTTTCCCGGATTTAAGATTATAGAAGCTCGGAAAAAAAGGTTGTAGCCATATGCAGTATTTCCGTAGACATCTTAATATCTGAAAAAGGGGATATATAAACTGGGAAAGTTACCTTCCTTTTGAAGGTAAAACAAAATCTATTTTTTTTTTTTTTACTTATGGTCAAAATGTTGTGTATGGTAATTTCCCGCGTTTCCCTTTCTGTTTTGAATTAATGTTTAGAGTCTCTGGAAAAAATGTGGAAAAGAAAACATTGAAATTTCCATATTTTTCGGTTCGGAACATACAAACATCATCCGCATATCTTAGCTATGCGATGTTTGGATGTTTAATAGATGAAATCATAGACTTGTGGATTTTTTCATTTTTAAAATCGGTGAGGGGTAGATGGAGATGGTTTGGGCATGCTCTTCGCACTCCCCAAGAGAGATTAGTTCACCAAACTTTCAACTGGGCTCTAAAAGACACTAGAAGAGTTGGAAGACCCAGGACTAAATGGCTGAGGACTATGAAGCGTGAAGCGAATATGATGAATGGAGAAAGATTGATTTAAACGCTCACGTGGTGGGCCCTGAAGTCGGGGAAAACTCGCTGGTAAGAGACTGATGTCTCGCCAGGTAAATCCTGAACTGCAAATTAGCAGTTAGGTTCCGACTTCTTTTATGGCCTCTCATGGAATGGTTGGAAGCCACCTGGCCTTTCATTAGAAGAGGCTAGGGTTCAATCCCAAGTATGAGGTAGAAATTTATTTTTATTTGAGCA
>NC_090725.1:321067538-321077538 GCF_036898095.1 Palaemon carinicauda | reverse complement strand
CTTCTCTCGGCCCATCACAATATGATAACTGAAAGGTCGAATGGCACATAAGGTGCAGTTCTTGTACTCTAATGTATAAGGAACTATCAGAGAACATGTAAAAGAGCATAAATGGTTTTCTTTGTGTATTGTATAAGTAAGACTAAGGGTGGTAGAATTCAAATCTATGAGAGTGAGCGTTTGTGGTCTAGGAATTGACAATAATGAGACTGAAAGGTATCTTTTTAAGTCTCGATCTGTGCAGATAAAAAAGTGGCATTGCTGGTTAGTATATATATATATTATTATTATAATCTAGGCTATAACCCTAATTTGAAAAGCAAGATGCGATAAGCCCAAGGGGTCCAACAGGAAAACATAGCACAGTGAGGAAATGAAACAGTGAAATAAAGAAATTAAAAGAGAAGAATAAACAATGAAAATAAAATATTTCCAGAACAGTAACAACATTAAATTAGATCCTTCACATAAACTGAGTGAGTCTTTGTATGTGCACATTTGGGAAATTAAAAAAGCTGAGGCAAAGAGTTTGCTACATATTTTTTATTAATGAGAGGTTATGAAATAGCTATTAAATGATGAATCAGCTAATTGACAGATGCAGTTTATGAGAAGTAGATTGCCTAGAGGTACATGCATTAAAGAGACATCGAGTTTATATACAAGGACTTGCGAGCAAGAACGTCACAAAAATTCAAAGAAAATAAAACATGAGCTAGCATTCTTACACAGGTTGGTTTATTAACAGTAGGAGGAAGAACGAGTGATAAGATAACCGTTACAATCCACGAGCATGTCTGAAATACGAGCGGTACACAAGAAAGATTTCTCAAGAATGGGAAGAGGTAAAATTATTTGGGTGTTCAGACATTATGTGGATAATGCAGGCTATAGGAATTACCATTATTATGAATAAAAAAACATTTAGACACATAACTGGACTGTATAAAGATGAGCATGTGATGGCCGATTTTTATAATGAAAGAATTGTTTCAGCAGTTTGAAAGTAAAAGTGAAAAATAATGACCCATAGAATGCTTTAGATAAATTCAAGAGCAGTAAAGCATAGTGTTTACAGTATATATTTTAGAAATTATGAGTTGAGCAAAGTTAAAAGTTCTATATTTTGAATGGAGTGTATGTTAAGGTTTATAGACAGGATACAAAAGAGTTTGATTTGAAACTTGATCTTCCAAAAAAAAAAGTGCTATGGCCTCGTGACTGCAATATTATTATGACGTAATTATTCATCATTTTGGTAATTTTTTAAACGGAATAAAATCTGAACATTAACTTCTGGCTAGATACTGAATTTGTCTTGTTCCTAACATTTCATGAAAAGTTTTGGGAGTTATCCTTATCGGGTCCATTCACCAATATAATCACTAGTTTCCAATTAAATTGTATCAATAACATTAATTTAAAAATACTCTGAATGTGTTTTTCTTTTTATTTTACATTCATCAAAATATGGTATTATCTTAATCATCATCTCCCCCTCTGCCTATTGACGCGAAAGGCATCGGTTAGATTTCGCCAGTCGTCTCTTTCTTGAAATTTTAAATCAATACTTCTCCCTTCATCATCTCCACTTCATGGTTCACAGTCCTCAGCCATGTAGGTCTGGGTCTTCTAACTCTTCTAGTACCTTATGAAGCATAGTTATGCGTTTTGGTGAATTAATCTCCCTCTACCCCTCATCGTGATCTCATCCACATATGGCACTCGAGTAATCTCTCTTATAGCATTATAGGTGTGAATATCCATTACACCGCCAATACTGTTTGGAGGCTGTGAATTGGAAGGCTTCCAACTTTCCTAGTGCCTTGTGGAGCCCAGTTAAACGTTTTGTGAAATAATCGCTCTTGGGGAGTGTGAAGAGCATGCCCAAACCATCTCCATCTACCCCTCACCATGATCTTATCCATATATGGCACTCGAGTAATCTCTCTTAAAGTATTATCATTATCTTCTCCTACGCCTATTGACACAAAGGGCCTTGGTTAGTTTTGCCAGTCGTCTCTATATTGAGCTTTTAATTCAATACTTCTCAAGTCATCATCTCCTACTTCGCGCTTCATAGTCCTCAGCTATGTAGGCCTGGGTGTTCCAACACTTTTAGTGCCTTATGAAGCCCAGCTGAACGTTTGGTGAACTAATCTCTCTTGAGAAGTGCAAAGACCATGCAAAAATAATCTACATCTACCTCTTACTATGATCTCATCCACATATGGCACTCGAGTAATCTCTCTTCAAAATATTATCATCATCTTCTCCTACGCATATTGACGCAAAGGGCCTAGGTTAGATTTTCTCCAGTCGTCTCTATCTTGAACTTTTAAAACAATATTTCTCCATTCATCATCTATTTCACGCTGAACTTTTAAATCAATATTTCTCCATTTATCATCTACTTCTCGCTTCATAGTGTCTAGTCATGTATCTCTGGGTCTTCCAACTTTTTTGTGCCTTGTGGTGCACAATTATTACACAGCTATTTTTTTTTTCACATTCCCGCGATTTATACTTATACCATACTATTTGGAGGCTGTGAATTGGAAGAGATAGCCTCGCTAATTGCTCCAGGGACACATAAATCAGTCCTGTTCATCAAAGGGTAATGCTCCAACGCCAGCACTCACATCATCGCTTAGCCTGCCAGTAATAAATGATTCGACTAATGGTAAAAATGAATGACCATGAGATTAAACATTTCATTTTCGGGAAGGGATGTTATTTCCAGAGAGCTCAAACCTACATAATCCTAGATTCAGATAACTGATAATATTGAAACTTATATCCTTTTTTATGAAAGTTTGAACTGTTATGCAGAAGTTTATAGTTAAATTAACAAATATATTTTTCTGATGTTATGCAGCTTTCTTTAGCTGTTTCATCTTCATCAGATCGGTTATTTTTCCAACTGCACAATATCAGGTCGACAATTTTTCAAACTGCACAATATCAGATCGGCAATTTTTCCAACTGCACAATATCCGATCGACAATTTTTTCAACTGCACAATATCAGATCGACAATTTTTTCAACTGCACAATATCAGGTCGACAATTTTTCCAGCTGCACAATATCAGCTCGACAATTTTCCCAACTGCACTAAATTAGATCGACAATTTTTCAAGTGCACAATATCAGATTGGCAAATTTTCCAACTGCACAATATTAGATCAGCAAATTTTTCCAACAGCACAATATCACATGGGTAATTTTTCCAACTCCACAATATCAGATCGGCAACTTTTCCAACTGCACAATATCATATAGAAAATTTTTCCAACTGCGCAATATCAGATCGGTTTTTTTTCCAAATGCACAATATCAGATCGGCAAATTTTCCAACTACACAATATAAGATCCACAATTTTTCCAACTGCACAATAATAGATCGATAATTTTTCCTACTGTACAATATCAGATCGACAATTTTTCCAACTGCACAGTAACAGATCGATAATTTTTCCTACTGCACAATATATGATCGACAATTTTTCCAACTGCACAATATAAGATCCACCATTTCTTACAACTGCACAAAAACAGACGACAATTTTTCCTACTGCACAATATCAGATTGACAATTTTTCCAACTGCACAACATCAGATCGACAATTTTTCCAACTTTACAATAACAGATCGACAATTTTTCGAACTGCATAATATCAGATCGACAATTTTTCAAACTGTACAATATTAGATTGGCAAGTTTTCTATCTGCACAATATTAAATCAGCAATTTTTCCAACTGCTCAATATCAGATCGACAATTTTTCCAACTGCACAATATCAGATCGTCAATTTTCCCTACTGTACAATATTAGATTGGCAAGTCTTCTAACTGCACAATATCATACCAGCAATTTTTCCTTCTGCACAATATCAGATCGACAATTTTTTCAACTGCACAATATCAGATCGGCAAGTTTTCCAACTGCACAATATCAGATCGGCAATTTTTCCAACTGAACAATAGCAGATCGGCAATTTTCCCAACTGCACAATATCAGATCGGCAATTTTCCCAACTGCACAATATCAGATCGGCAATTTTTTCAACTGCACAATATCAGATCGGTAATTTTTCAAGCAACAGCTTTCAAGAAAACAGCCTACTAAACTTAATTTGTTAGTTCAGTTATCTTATTGAATTCATTTCAGGCGCCGGGGTCAACTCTTAGAATGACGTCTATTATGAAATTAAGACTTAGGTCCAAGAAGCCTCAGTAATTTTAAACCCCTGCTATGAGGATGTTATATAAATTCTTATATAGACCATATATCTTGTAAGTGTTTGAACTGTCTTTACCCGCGGTGTTTCACCTTTTGATATAGCCAGCCTATTAAGATAAGAATGAACTAAAGCTATATCCTGGCCACCTTAATCCCCGTAACAGAGATTAGATTAATCTATAATGTGTTACAATTAGCAGGTACTAACATTGCCTTTTAAAAGGGACAATATTACCTCTTCCCAACTCATCTAGGTAATCCTATAACAAAGTTGTAAAAATATGTATTTGGATAGAGTATAGAGAGGAAATGCTCCTGTAAACTTTAGAAGAAGAAATAAGGGAAGTAGTTCTCTGAATCTATATCACCAACACTGAAATTTCTATTTAGCAAGAAACTCCTTACGTCAGATATCGGTCAAAGGAGTGTCTTTTCAATATTTGTCAGGTTTCAAAGGCAATATCAAGAATCTATGGTTTTTCAGAGGCCTTAATTATGATTTTTCTGTCAAACCCCCTCTCTAATTCTGATAATTCAGGTAATCATAAGGTGACCTACAGCTGAGATTTAAAAGTACAGCTGATATAATTTGTGTCTACGTGTGTACTTTAATAGTTCATCATAGTATGCCAACAAAATATATTAAATATAAACTTTTGTTATAACTGACTTTTATTTTCTTTGGCATAGAATGGTAAACACTATCAGAAATTCACACAGAAGCCTAGAAACGCAGTAATTTATGATGATTTACTTTCCAAAAGAGCCTATCACCTTTCCTACTGGAAATATTGTGGTAAGGGAAGAAATGTCCCACACAATCAGACACCGATAACAAATATGATTAAAATGCCTTTCTTAATCTTTTATAGATTAAACTCTCAGCAATGTTAGTAGACTCACTCGAGCCCTGGGTAGTCAAAGCACTAAGAAAGGTTTCTGAGTAGATCACCAAAAAAATATAATTCGGGTAGATAATTCATCAATAAAAGCTGTGAACAAAAAATATATTGAAAAAATATTTATTCAATAGATAGTGACTGTGATTGCCAAAAAAAAAAGAAA
The DNA here is from genome assembly GCF_036898095.1 of Palaemon carinicauda. Lineage (NCBI taxonomy): Eukaryota > Metazoa > Arthropoda > Malacostraca > Decapoda > Palaemonidae > Palaemon > Palaemon carinicauda. Next base: position 321,072,229 of record NC_090725.1, on the reverse strand, counting down.
AAAAAAAAAAAAAAAAAAACAGAAATTACCTAATCCTCTGGTGCCCATGGGCTGCATAGGACTTCAATGAATGTCTCTTTCCTGTGACATCTCTGAGCTCAGTACAATCCTCAGATCCAACCTCCCTGCGCATTGTCATCAGCCACGATTGTCTTGGTCTACCACATCCTACCCTGCCTAATGGTTACCTATCAGGTACATCCTAGATTAACTCATATTATCTTATCAAAATATGCTCCATCCACGCAAGCCCATAATATTTGCTTTAAAAGAAAATTTTAGATTTTTCAGTGCAAGCATAAACTCTCTTTCATCATTGCTTTAAACGTACGATAGATTTTTACATTTTTATTTAAAAGAATAAAAATAAGAAGATGAGAACTTAGGAAGAAAAGATTTTTCGGTTAATGAACTTTTTAAAATAGTTTTGTTTGTCTTTTTATCATATTTTCATCTCTATAACAATGAAATATTGAGATTGCTGAATTAACTTACCTTTGAAAGGAAAAATGCAGTATATATATTTTTTTTAACTATAAAGCGAATGCACATGTTTTTTTTATTTTTTTTTTATTTTTTTTTTTGCTTGAAAATAGTTAGATAGACATGGAAGGTATAATAAGTGTTAAATGAACTCTTGTTTCTCGCCATGTTTTTATGAATAAAATTCATGTATAAAATCCGTTGGTTTCCAAGAAATCATTATTCATTTGAATAAAAACAAAAATTCCTTTTTTATATTGCTGAATGTCATTTGTATCTACATTGGGTCTTTGGTCTCAAATTATTTTCTTTATTCTCTTCTTAGATTGATTTTGATCTCCATTTTACTTCATGTCCTTAAGATAGTTTTTATAAATATCTACAAAATTATGAATGTAAAAACCTTTGGTTTCCGAAAAATCATGAATTATTTAGATAAAAAAGAAAATTAATTTCTTATCTTACGGAATGTCATTTGCATTCACATTAGATCTTTGATATCAAATTGTTTTTTTTTAATTCTCTTCTTGGATTGAATTTGATCTCCATTTTGCTTCATGTGCTTAGAATAATTTATTTGGGTTTTTATACACATCCAAAAACTCAGGGAATTATAGAATTCAGCGAATGTGTAAAGACAGATTTTGTTTTAGAAAGCCAAAAACATTGAATGTTTTGTTTGTAAGTTTCTATCAACATCGTGCCTCCAGTAATCCTCAATTCAACAGATTATTGTTTTTTTTATATTCAAAATGGAATTTAAAAGGCAGAAATTCACAACAAGGGTTTACCTGGGAAACAGTGAGGACACCCGATTGAATTTCAAACAATATTCCATATATTTCTCTTCCTCTTGATTTTTTGAAGATTTTTTAGTTTATATATGAGAGAACTACTTTAATGATGTTACTGTTCTAAAAGTATTTTACTTTTTATGTTCGTTACTTCCCTTGCAGTTTATTTATTTCCTTATTTCCTTTCCTCACTTGGTTATTTTTCCCTGTTTTGGGCCCCTCGGCTTATAGCATCCTGCTTCTCCAACTAGGGTAAAAGCTTGGATAATAATAATAATAATAATAATAATAATAATAATAATAATAATAATAATAATAATAATAATAATAATACCTTACGAGCTCATTGGAATAGTGCCAGGAAATTAATAGATTCCAGATTAACTTTAACAATCAATTCTTATCATCATTAAAATAATGAAAATTATAATATAACTATGATAAACATCAAATAAAAGACTTAAAGGAACTTATTGATTATATAATATATATAATAATTATGAAAAAAATGACAGTCCATATGACAGACATAACATTCTTCAAAACCATTATTATTATTATTATTATTATTATTATTATTATTATTATTATTATTATTATTATTATTATTATTTGCTAAGCTACAACCCTAGTTAGAAAAGCAGAATGCTATAAGCCCAGGGACCCCAACAGGGAAAATAGCCCCGTGAAGGAAGGAAACGAGGAAAAACAAAATATTTTAAAAACAGTCAGTAACAACATCAAAATAAACATTTCCTACTTAAACTATAAAAACTTTAACAAAACAAGAAGAGAAATTATATAGACTAGTGTGCTCGAGTGTACCCTCAAGCAATAGAACTCTAACCCAAGATAGTGGAAGACCATGGTACAGAGGCTATGGCATTACCAAAGACTAGAGCACAATGGTTTGATTTTGGAATGCCCCTCTCTTAGAAGAGCTGCGTACCATAGCAAAAGTCTCTTCTACCCTTACCAAGAGGAAAGTAGCCACTGGACAATTACAGTGCAGTAGTTAACCCCTTGGGTGAAGAAGAATTGTTTGGTAATCTTAGTGTTGTCAGGTGTATGAGGACAGAGGAGAATCTGCAAAGGATAGGCCAGACTATTCGGTGTATGTGTAACAGAAAACATTTATTGAACTTCTCATCTATACATACGAAATAAATACCAGTTTATACAATAACTTTAACCCTCATTATACATACTAATATTGCTGTATCAGCAGTAATAAGCACAATTAGCATTGAAATTGAATATGCTAATATTTAAAATTAAAGACTGCAATCGGTACAAAGTACTTTCAAGGTTCCCGACATCAATTAAGAACGTTTTTGTTTGACCTCAGACTCCTGCTTAGAGTTTTTATCTGGAAAGTTGATTGCCGGGAGGGAAGGGAATTTACTTGTCCACAAAAACGCCGTTTCCCTTTTTAATCCTTTGAGAATGAGTTCCATATGTTAATTTTTGTTAATATATATATATATATATATATATATATATATATATATATATATATATATATATATATATATATATATATGTATGTATGTATGTATGTATATATATGCTTATGTATATACCTATATATATAAATATGTATATATATATATATGTATATATATATATATATATATATATATATATATACAGTATATATATATATATATATATATATATATATATATATATATATATATATATATATATATATATATATATATATGTCATTGGGAAGTATGGCGTACCAGGTGAAAATGAGAGTGGTGAGAGACTGGTAGATATGTGTGTTGAACAAGAGATGGTAATAAGTGCTAGCTTTTTTAAAAAGAAAGATAAAAATAAGTATATATGGGTAAGAGTGGCAAATGGAAGAGTAGTAGAAAGAGCATTAATGGATTATGTGTTGATAACTAAAAGAATGTTTGGAAGATTGAAAGACGTGCACGTGTTTAGGGGTGTGGCTAACAGTATGTCTGTTCATTTTTTGGTGGAAGGAAAATTAGTTGTAGCGAAAGAGTGGGGGAATAGAGTAGGTGGATGTAAAAGGGAGCTAGTGAGGGTTGAAGAGCTAATAAAACCGGGGGTAAAAAGTAAATATCAGGAAAGGTTGAAAATGGCATATGACGAGGTGAGAGTAAGAGAAACTGGTAATTTAGAGGAGGAGTGGAAGTTAGCAAAAGAAAATTTTGTTGGGATTGCAAGTGATGTATGTGGCAAGAAGGTTGTTGGAGGCAGCATGAGGAAGGGCAGTGAATGGTGGAATGAAGGAGTGAAGGTAAAAGTGGAAGAGAAAAAGAGGGCTTTTGAAGAATGGCTGCAGAGTAATAGTATAGAGAAGTATGAAAAATATAGTGAGAAAAATGTGGAAGTAAAGCACAAGGTAAGTGAGGCAAAGAAGGCAGCTGACGACCTGAGGTGGGGTCAGGGATTGGGTCAGTCATATGAAGAGAATAAGAAGAAGTTTTGGAAAAAAGTGAAGAGAGTAAGGAAGGCTAGCGCAAGAATTGAAGAGACAGTGAAAGATGGAAATGGATGGTTGTTAAAAGGAGAGGAGGCAAGGAAAAGGTGGGCGGAATAATTTGAAAGTTTGCTGAATGTTGAGGATAATAGGGAGGCAGATGTAATTGCTGTTCCAGGTGTTGAGGTGCCAGTGATGGGAGATGAGAATGAGAGAAAGATTACAATAGAGGAAGTGAGGAGAGCACTAGATGAAATGAGAGTAGGAAAAGCATCTGGTATGGATGGTGTGAAAGCTGAGATGTTGAAGGAAGGGGGTGTGACTGTACTTGAATGGTTGGTGAGATTGTTTAATATGTGTTTTGCGTTGTCAATGGTACCAGTAGATTGGGTTTGTGCATGTATTGTACCACTATATAAGGGTAAGGGAGATGTGCACGAGTGTTGTAATTCAAGAGGTATTAGTTTGTTGAGTGTAGTTGGAAAAGTGTATGGTAGAATAATGATTAATAGGATTAAGGATAAAACAGAGAATGCAATCTTGGAAGTACAGGGTGGTTTTAGAAAAGGTAGGGGTTGTATGAATCAGATTTTTACAGTTAGGCAGATATGCGAGAAATATTTAGCAAAAGGTAAGGAGGTATATGTTGCGTTTATGGATCTGGAGAAAGCATATGATAGAGTTGATAGGGAAGCAATGTGGAATGTGATGAGGTTATATGGAGTTGGTGGAAGGTTGTTACAAGCAGTGAAAAGTTTCTAAAAACGTAGTAAAGCATGTGTTAGAATAGGAAATGAAGTGAGTGATTGGTTTCCGGTGAGAGTGGGGCTGAGACAGGGATGTGTGATGTCGCCGTGGTTGTTTAACTTGTATGTTGATGGAGTGGTGAGAGAGGTGAATGCTCGAGTGCTTGGACGAGGATTAAAACTGGTAGGAGAGAATGACCATGAATG
>NC_090725.1:321057538-321062538 GCF_036898095.1 Palaemon carinicauda | reverse complement strand
CCTGAAGTCTGTGAAGGAAATGAGCAAGAAGACGACGCAAAGGGGCACACTGGACTACTTCTCTTCTGATGGCATCCTCATTGCAAGATGGAAGGACAACAGCGTCGTGACAATCTTGTCCACTGATGTCGGTGTCAACCCCATGGGAACAGTGGAGCGGTACGACAGGGCACAGAAGAAGAAGGTTCCCATTCCTTGTCCATCTGCCATCCAGATGTACAACAACCGCATGGGTGGCATTGACAAAAGTGACATGTTGACACACCTCTACAAAACCCCCTTCAGAGCAAAGAGGTACTACATGGGGCTCTTTGCTTACCTCCTGAACCTGATCATCTGCAACGCTTGGATTTTGTACAAGAGGGATTGCTTGGCTTTGCAGGCAAACCCAAAGCCCCTCAAGGACTTCCGACTGGATATATCAAATTGGCTGAGAGGTTTCAAGACATCAAACTTCAAGATTACTAGGAATTCTCTTGGCACCAGGGATGTCCCTTTGCCCAAAAGGGGCCAACGGGCAGTTTTGCCAAGTGTAGAGTCATGCCAGGATGCCACTGCCCTACACATGCCAAAGCATGTCCCCATGAGGCAGACCTGCAAGTTCTGTTCTACTGCAGGCCACATCCACAGGTCTCGCTGGATGTGTGAGGAGTGAAAGGTGACCCTTTGCCTCACTGAAAGTCGAAATTGTTTTGCTTTATTCCATAAGATTTCTAGGTAATTTTTTTTGCTCTTTTTCAATAGATTTTAAAGTAAGTTTTATAATGTTTCTATTTTATCAATTATGAGTAAGGTTTAATATATTTTGTGCATTTTCATAGTATTTTTGTATTTTTATAGTATTTTTGTATTTATTGTATATTGTATTTTCTTGTATTTGTAACGTATTTCTTATTTAATTAAATTGTTAAGCCATATGTGTGTTTCTGTTATACATTGGAACTATAAAAAAACTGTTTAATAAATCATAATCATATGATTTGTGGGCGAATCAACCTTAGTAGAAACTTCAAAATCTGTGCCATTTTGGTCCAATAGATCCCATATGGGATGAGCGTGGTCCGCCTAAACTCGCCCAAGGTACCCAAATGGGATACTTCATTGCATGCAATTATTTCGGTAATTCAGAAAATTTTTTAAAAGTACACAAGAATTAAAAGGTCTTCTATTTTCTAATACTACAACATACTAAAAGGAATTTTTAAAGTTTCCCATAAAACCTAGGGTGGACCTTAAAAGGTTAGGGGCTCTTTTCTTATTAGCTCCCGTCACAGGGTATTCAATTCTTATTTTTGTATATCTGTATACACTTGTATCTCTCTCTCTCTCTCTCTCTCTCTCTCTCTCTCTCTCTCTCTCTCTCTCTCTCTCTCTCTCTCTCTCTCTCAGAACTGATGATGAAAGGAAAGAAAAAATAACAAAGGAAAGTTGAACAATATCTCCTTACCTGAATTCAGATGAAAATTCCATCAATGTCTTTCCAACTATATTGAGAAATAAATACAACTTCAAATTGAATATTCTTATCACACAAGTGTAAGCGTCTCACCAACAAATGGTATTCCTCTCTAAATTTCTTACTTTTTAACATACTGATACTCTGCCAAAAGCACTCAGAGCTGAAAGTGAACTATACAGAATTATTGCTAATATTTTTGTTTTGTATATATATACATACATATATATATATATATATATATATATATATATATATATATATATATATATATATATATATATATATATATATTATTCGTTTTCGCTATATGCTCCACTGTGGTGGAAAACCAATAAAATGAAGTTTAATTTACTTCCAGCCATCCGGAAAAAAACGAAAAAATAAAGAAGTTTCTGCTTAATTTCCTATAACATATAGAACTGTAGTTTCAATATTAATTCCTCAAGATACGAGGGACAAAAAGGTTTGTTTGACACATACCTTTCGCTCTATGAAACATGACTGAGTCAGAGTCACAATTCCTGATTGCTCCACTTTCTTTTGTTTACACTGGAATAAAATGGCCTTTTAGGAATCTATATGAGTCTGTAGATTTTGATACAAAGCATTATTATAAATCTAAATAGTTGTCACCATCATTTCCAACAAAATATTTAAAATAGTCAATTAACAGCTTTACTGACTGTGTATTTGTGAGTATTTATATCTGAGAGAGAGAAAGAGAGAGATGAAGGGGGGAGAGGAAGGTCATTTCACGATGAAATCATAAAAAACCATGAAGTGATAATAGGAATAGGATCAAACATAAAAGGTCCAAAAACTATTAGATAAGCGGATGAAAAAATGTGAGTGAATGGCTGTTATTCCAACGACCATCAAAAATCATTAATCATTACCTCATCAAAAAGCCTTTTCAAATTTTATAGTAAGAAAAAATATATATTTTATCGTTCCTTATGGAGGCTGGTCTGATAGTACACTTTCTTACAGAAGCAGTGTCATAAGCAGCAACCCAATGGAGATTTAGTATCCCCTGTGGCGTATTAAATTCGGCCTATATGATGATCACGACCGTGAAAGGACGAACAATTATGGTGAATTTACATGACTACAAATCTGACTTTTAGAGGATTATGAACACAGTCACTTCGGGATATTAAGATGCCGCTATAAAGCGATGTGTAATCCATTTTTAAAAGAATATTCACATGCTGTTTACAAATCAAAGGTTTCTGAAGAACATTGCTGAAGTCTATCTTGTACCTATAGAATAAATTTGGTTGATACCGCAAAATATAGAATATAATGACTCCAAATAGTTTCACATGCTGTTCACACGCCAAATGGTTTTAGAACCCTGTTTACGTCTATCTTGTATCTGTCAAAAACCCCATTAAATACCTTATTCGCCTGCTTTCCCTCAAGGTACATTTAAAAACTAAAATAAAGTTACTGCCCATGCAAAAATAAATTAAGTAACAAATATGCAAACATTCCTAGCAATATACTGCATGTGTATATATATATATATATATATATATATATATATATATATATATATATATATATATATATATATATATATATATATATATATATATATATATATATATATATATATATATATATATATATATATATATTTAACCGGAATTGAGAACATCAATTATAATAATTTATGGTATCCGTTACTGCATGTATACCATTAATCCAAAATACAACTCCATGCCTTATAAGGAGCATTGATATATTGAAATAGAAATAATTTCAAGATAAAACATTGTTCATCCACTAAGTTTTCCCTAATACAGATACGAGGTTCCCTAAACCTGAGTATTGGACTCCCTCGTTGAAAGAGCGATATTGTAGCTGAGGGACAATAAGAGCAAGGGGGAGAGACTGAAGTTATATGAGCAGATAATGGATGGCGGTAGGGCAAGGGATGTTTTGGGAATAGCGAGAGAAGATTATCAAGTGGTTTTGTTTAGGTGGTGAAGGAGATACTCCTTTGATAATCCTTTATATCCTATCGCACAAAACAGATACTCTTATATGAAATGGCATGATTTTGAACTGAAACAAATTATTGCTGTTGCTGGATACAGAAAACTTTCATACACTGAACTGAAAACAGTGCCTTAGCTAACTAGAAAATAATTTGACAAAATAAGTTTTCTTTTGGCTAGTAAAGACTTTCATAATATTGAATGAAAACCGTGTCTTATCAAACGATAAAATAAATAGATAAAATTAGTTTTTTTGCTAGATCGAGCAAACAAACAAAAATTAAGCAAATAAATCTGGGAACTGTAATAATAATAATTTTACTTTGACGAAACTTTTTCTTTCTTTCTTTTTTTCTTTTTTTTTTTTTGCTAGAGAAAACTATTATGACACTGTACTGAGTATTATGCTTTAGAAAATTAGAAAATACTTTGACAAAATTGATATTTTTTCTGGATAGAAAAAAAAAACTTTCATAATTCTGGACTAAAAACTGTGCCTTAGCAAATAGCAAAATAATTAAATAAATTTTTTTTTTTTGGCTCGCTGGAGAAGAAAAATTGACAAATTTTATAATAGTTTGAGAAAATTAGTGTTTTGGTTAGCCAGAGAAAAAAAAATAAAATAAGAAAACTGAATCGTAAAAATACTGAACTAATAATCAATCTAGCAATACATAAATGTAAGGTCATTTAAAAAAAAAAAACAAAAAAAACTAAGTAATCATTCTTCTTAGTAAGTATTTCTAAGTTTCTTTTGTAAGTAGGTTACATCAAATGTCCCTTTTACCTCTCTTCCATGAGGTCAATGATAAGAAAAGTTGTTTGTAAACAGATTGTAATTTCTGTTCATTTGATTTCTTGTCACCTGAAGTAGATAGGAGAAAGAGCAGAAATACGAAAAATAAAAAGTACAAAAATTCAATTTAAAAAGAGAAAAGGGAGACAGAAATGAATATCAATACTAGAAGGGATGGTTATAGTTTTTTAGAAAAAAAATAAAAAGCCATGGAAGTAGAAAGTGGAGTTCATAACTTTCAAAATATCAGTGATGGTGTTCGTATATTTAAAGACCATAAAAAATCAGCACATAATATCAATTATACATAAAACTTATTAAGAAATAAAGCAGCCATAGAGTTGAATTACACGTAATGGCTCAAAATAAATTTTAGCTTTCATAGAAGAATATATCAGAATCAAATCCGAATAAAAGATTAAAGTCATCTTTAGATTCCAATAGAAGTAAAAAGATAACAGCGTTCAGTTAGTGGAGATGGAGATTGAAGGAAAGCAATCAAATTCTACAAACCTTAAGGGATGGTTTCAAGTTTAGATGAAGAGATAAGAGCCTCGATAATTGAGACAAATCCTCGATACTCTGATTTCTAATAACTTAATGAACGGACGCAATCCAATATTTGCACTGGAGTCATGAAGAGCCACTGCAGATCATCAAATAGTGTACACTAAAGTAATCTACACCAATATAACTAACTCGGATCTGGAATGCTCCCAACAGAGAGGGATATTAAAGA
>NC_090725.1:321052538-321055038 GCF_036898095.1 Palaemon carinicauda | reverse complement strand
TGCTCATTGCGCCTGGAGTGTTTTTTATTCCCGCCGATAGAAGGCAGCACTTCGACCTCGGAGGGACCCCCAATTTGCGTGGCTCGGGTCAGTCCTCTGTTCTTGCGGTTGTGCCCTGCGCGTTCTGCTATTAACGGTGTTTTAATCGTGATTTTTTACGTGCATCCTTTAATTTACGTAAAGTATGGGTCCTAAAAGGCTTAGTTTTGCAAGTGGTAGTGGCAGTGGTGAGAAAAGGAAGAAGGAAATGCTTTCTTTAGACGTTAAGCAGGAAATTATTGAAAAACATGAGCGTGGCATCCGCGTGAGTGAACTTGCTAAACAGTATGGCCGTAACATGTCAACGATCTCGACAATCCTTAAATAGAAGGAAGCTATTAAAGCAGTGAAACCTTCTAAGGGGATTACCATAATTTCAAAACGCTGTAGCCCTATCATAGAAGAGATGGAACGACTTCTGCTAGTGTGGATCAAGGACAGAGAGATCGTTGGCGACACCATCGCCGAGACCGTCATCTGCGAGAAGGCGCATGCCATCTTTATGGACTTGAAGGAGGAGAGCTCTGGGGGTGATGCTGGGGAGAGTTCAACTGAGCTTTCCTCAGATGATTTCAAGGCATCTCGTGGCTGGTTCGAGAAATTTAAGAAACGGTCCGGGATTCATTCAGTTGTTTGCCACGGAGAGGCTGCTAGTGCGGACACAAAGGCTGCAGCTGACTTTGTCAAGAACTTCGAAAGGATCGTGCAGGAAGAAGGCTACGTAGAGCAGCAAGTGTTTAATTGTGATGAAACCGGGCTGTTTTGGAAGAAGATGCCCAGTCGAACCTACATCACCGCCGAAGAGAAGAAATTGCCTGGGCATAAGCCAATGAAGGATCGGTTGACTCTTGCCCTATGTGCCAATGCTAGCGGGGACTTTAAAGTCAAGCCCTTACTGGTTTACCATTCCGAGAACCCTAGGGCCTTTAAGGCACACAACGTCGATAAGGACTAGCTTCATGTTTTCTGGCGATCCAACTCGAAGGCCTGGGTCACTAGGCAATTCTTTGTGCAATGGGTTAACCAAGTTTTCGGCCCTTCTGTGAAGAAGTATCTTCATAAACAGAGATTGCCTTTAAAGTGCCTGCTATGCCTTGACAATGCACCCGCTCACACCCCCCTCCCCCGGACTTGAAGATGATATCTTCTATGAATTAAAGTTCATAAAGGTGCTGTATCTTCCACCGAATACCACCTTTATCCTCCAGCCCATGGACCAGCAAGTCATCTCTAATTTTAAGAAGCTGTACACCAAGCACTTATTTAAGCAGTGCTTTAATGTCACCCAAAACACCAACTTAACTTTGCGTGAATTTTGGAGGAGCCACTTCAACTTCGTGCACTGCTTGAAGATCATAGATCAGGCTTGGGTGGGATTAACTCGACGAACCCTCAATTCTGCCCGGAAGAAGCTGTGGCCTGATGCAGTTTCTTCCCGAGATTTCAAAGGTTTTGACCCCGAACCTGATCCCGTGGTGGGTGCAGCGGAAGCCGTAGAGAAAATCGTCTCCCTTGGCAAGTCCATGGGTCTGGAGGTCAACGCAGATGACGTTACGGAACTCGTCGCCGAACATCACGACGAACTTACCACGGATGAGCTCAAGGAACTCCATGCTATGTCTGAGCACATGAGTGATGACGAGGAAGGGAGCGAGGAGGTAGAACATGTGTTAGGTTTGGCGCATATAAAAGAGGTGTTAGGAAAATATCAAGACGTGGTCGACTTCATCGAAAAAATACCACCCCAAAAAATTGCAGGTATGTCGTGTAGTTTCGCAGTTCGATGATGTTTGCCTAACTCACTTTCGAAAAATTCTGAAAAGCCGTACCAAGCAATTATCTATCGATAATTTCTTTAAAATAACTACGAAGCGAACTCGTGATGAAGAGGATGTAAGTGATTCGAAGAAAACAGCAAAGAGTGAAGAGAAGAAAGTGAAACAAAAAAACGGCAAAAAGTGAAGCGAAAGAAATTCAGTCAATTTTAAGTGTTGAGAGTGGAAGCGATTGAAATTAATCATCAAAAAGAAAAAAAGAAAACGTAAAATAAAAAATATAAAATATAAAAAATAGAAAAGAAAATCAGCTAAGTTATGTTAAAGTTCACTTAGTGTAAGTTAGAATAAGTTACGGTAGTGTACGTTTATCGTAGTTAACCTCTCTACCTCCTCGCCGCCCGTCCGTCTCTTCTCTGCGTAGCAAGACCAACAACACCTGCGCTGGAGCTTCTAAGGTAAAGTGACGCTAAAAACCTGTTTCTTATTTATCATTTTATGCTAATTCTTCTTATTTACATGTCTATTATCTAATTTAGTGTACATTATTCTCAAGGGAAATTATGTGTAGTAGTTTATTAAGAAGTTATCATAGGTTTTTGGGCTCAACCACGGATTAATCCTATTTCAATGTATTCTTATGGGAAAATTCGTTTCTACATCCGAACATTTTCTACATCCGAAGT
>NC_090725.1:321030038-321045038 GCF_036898095.1 Palaemon carinicauda | reverse complement strand
ATTGCTTCCTTGTTTATGATTGTCTCGTTATTAGGTCCCTTGCATGCATATACCATTCATTCTCTGTCTCCATAATTTATTGATTCGAATTTGTTGGAGTTAAATACCATCCTTTTTATCTCCGCCCATTCGTATATTTTGTTTAGATCTCTTGTAGTGAATTCCTATCTTCATCACAAGTAATTTCTCTACTTATTCTTGTGTCATCGGCGAAATTTCTTACTAGAGAGTTTTCAACATCACAGTCTATGTCTGAGATCATAATAACAAACAGCAGTGCAGCTAATACCGTACCTTGTGGCACGCCAGATATTACCTGAGATTCATCTGATTTCTCTTCATTTGCAACCACTATCTGTTTTCTGTTTTGCAGGAATTCTTTTACCAATTTTCCTATCTTTCCCACAATATTATGCTCTCTCATTTTTTTCTCTAAGATATTATGGTCTACCTTGTCAAAGGCTTTTGCAAAATCTAGACAGATCACATCTGTGTCTTTTTAATTTATCATATTTTTTTATATCTTTACATAGTGTGCTATCAGTTGGGTTTCTGTACTTTTTCCGGGCACAAAACCGTGTTGACCTATATTAATTAAACAAATTATTTTTAACCAAATGATTCATTATTTTTTTTCTTATTACCCTCTCATACACTTTCATAATATGTGATCTTAGACTAACAGGTCTATAATTGCTTGCCTCTAGTCTTGATCCACTTTCGAAGATAGGGGGTTATATAAGCTAATTTATGTTTAACATATATCTCGCTCATATCTACACTTTTGTTTTAGCAGTATCGCAAGCAGCTTCGCGATAGTGTTTCCAGTTTTTTTTTTTTTACAAAATCGCTGGTACTCCATCTGGTCCGGCTGCCGATCCATTTTTAATTTCGTTTATAGCCTTGACAATATCTGCTTCATCAATATCTATATCCGTTAGATATTCAACATTTTTTTCTCTCATTTCTGTTTCATTATTCTCATTCGGAATTCTTGGCGTGAACTCACTCTTATATTTTTCTGCTAATATGTTGCATATTTCCTTTTTTTCATTCGTTAGCCGTCCTTCAATTCTTAGAGGGCCTATTTCTAATCTCCCTTTATTCATCTTTTTTGCAGAGGAGTAAAGTACTTTGGGTTTTTTTTTTATATTTTGAAGTGTCCTTTCTTCTAAGTTCCTTTTTCCATTTCCTTTCGACTGTATAATCTTTTGTTCTGCATTTTCTACCTTACATTTTATTTCCATGACTTTCCGCACATTTTGTTCTTTTGCAAGATTTTTCTTCCACTTTCTAATTTCCTGAAATAAGATCCTTCTGTCTCTTGGTATGCATGTCTTTTGTTTATTGTTTTTTTTTCGGTACATATTTTTCAACAATTTTCTCCAGTATTTTGTATAGTATGTCCGTATTTACCTGTATATTATCACTTACAAATACATTTTGGTCTCAGGAAAGGCAGGAAATATTCATTTAGATGTAAAACAACATACACATAGAAAGAAATTCTGTTTACAGTGGATATTCTAGATGCTGCGGCTGTCGACGTATATTCTTTTGAAATATAATCAGGAAATTTATGTTGGGAAATTTATATAACTAATTATTTGACCGACTTTTCATCTTTTAACGCAAACATTAGTTACTTAAAAATATTTCCCAGAGAATTTTGAGACTCAACTGATATTGTTATATGGTAATAAGTTAAAGACATTTGTACCAACCGTGTGTGACACGATCGTACACGGTAACGACATTTCTTTTTTTATATATATTACGCTATGTATCTTCGCTCTCTACTCCCACTGATAGGGACCTGAATTAACATGTCTGTTTTTCTCACCGTTAACTGTTAACAGCACCAGTTGTCGGTTGAACATGAAATTGTCTCTTATGTTTTTATGTCCTTTTTTCCTGGAGTTTATGTATATATAAATGGATGTTCTGTAATAAAGTTACTCTGTTGCTTTCATTCTGCCTTCTTAGTCACAGCCTCTCTCAGCCCGTCACATTGGTGACCCCGGAAGTCGACTCGCTCCTCCCCCCTTGCAACCTCCCCACCCAGGTCAATGGTACTATGGCGGACTCCATGGAAGTTGGCGCCGCCCCATTGAAACTTTCGTCATTCTCCAGCAGAGAGGCATTTGCGTGGTTTCAGCACGCAAAAGTCCAACTCCGCATCAAGGGCGTGACTCGCTCAACCACCAAAGCAGATTATATTCTTAGGGCAATACCCGAGGACATCTTCCCGGAATTGATAGTTTACCCATAAAGGACTTGATGACCAAAGTCGACGCCCTTATGGACAGCAACTTCATGACCTTGAAGACCTCCATCAACGCCTCCACTCCTGCCGATGAGGACGCCTATTCAACGTCAACCGAAGCTGACGTGACTGCCCTAGGACATAAACGCCTACCCAGTGACATGCGAGAGCAGCGACAAAGCCACCCATCACCCACCACTCACTCGCGCCCCAACGAACGACTTCTACAGTCATTTACTGCCCCCCATCGGCCGAAGTTTTGCTACTACCATTACAGATTTGGGCAGCCGCGAAGAAATGTGCCAAGGATTGTCAGTGGCCAAAAAAAGTGTAAGTAGGCCATCGCTTGTGGTGGTAGCCTTCCGTGTTTCTAATCTTTTCTTTTTACATGATGCAGGCACGGGCGTGCAATTTTTGGTAAACATGAGTGCTTGTTGTCCTCTTTTGCAAAGGGAACACTTCAGGACACGACATAGTCTGTCTAAGTCTGCTGACGTCTGCCTGGTAGCTGCCATTGGATCTATGATAGCCACCTACGGTTACGAGAACATCACATTATCATTTGGAAACGGTAAATTTAATTGGAAGTCTCGTTGCTGACGTCACATTGCCAATCCTCGGTGCGAGTTTCCTCTCTTATTTCCACCTTCTGGTCGATGTCGCCCACCGATGATTGGTCAACGCAGTCTCGTACTTATCGACACCTCTTCAACCCAACCCCTCCAACTTCGCTCTCCACATTAGCGAACCTACGGATGACTACGCCCACCTCCTCCCGTTGTACCCGGAAGTTTTCCATCCAGAACTTCGCCAACGCCCACGGCTCCTGCCAAGCACGGTATTTTTTACCTCCAGTCTTCGCAAAATTAAGACGTCTGGCACTAGAACAATTGGCAGCCGCCAAACAAGCGTTCGCCGAAATGGAGGAATGGGCCTTTGCCAAAAAGCCTCCAGCCCATGGTCGTCACCCTTACACATCGTTCTGAAGAAAGACGGCTCCCTCCGTCCGTGCGGGGATTACTGGCGCCTGAACATGCAAACAGAACTGGATCACTACCCCCTCCCAAACATAGCCTACGTGACCTCAAACCTGCACAAAGCGAAGGTTTTCTCCACGCTCGACCTCCTGAAAGGGTAATATCAGGTGCCTATGAACCCGGAACACATCCCCAAGACCGCCATCACCACTCCGTTTGTTACACACACCTTCAATTACTCCTGGTTTGGCCTTCATAATGCTGGGGCCACTTTTCAACGTCTCATGGAAGGAATCTCAGGGGACTTCCCCTTCTGTGTATGTTATGTGGACGACATACTTGTGTTCTCTTCCTCAAAAGAGGAACACCTCCGTCACCTGCGCATCGTGCTCGACCGCCTGCAACAAAATGGCCTTGTAGTCCACTACGACAAGTGCACCTTTGGCGCCAATGAAGTTTCATTCTTAGGGCACCGCATCACTCCTGAAAGAGTCCATTCCCTCCCTGAGAAGGTAGCATCTTTTCAGAACTTCCCCACGCCCTAAACCGTCAAAGCTCTGCAGGAATTCTTGGGCATGATCAACTATTATCACCGTTTTTTGCCAGCCATTGCCGCCACTCTTGCTCCCCTTTACACCTCACTCAAGCGCAAGCCAAAAGACCTGAATTGGGGTCCCCTTCAAGAAGCGACATTCTGTAATACAAAGAAGGTCCTATTGACCGCTGCAGCTCTCACTTCCCACATGCCTCTCTCCTTCTCTCCACCAATGACAGCGATGTCGCTATTGGTGCAGTACTCGAACAGATGGTCAATGGCTCGCCCTTCCATTGGCCTTCTTCAGCAGAAAACTGTCCAAGGCAGAATCGGGTTATTCTACCTTCGATCGCGAATTGCTGGTTGTGCATTTTGCTGTCTGTCACTTTCGCCATTTCTTTGAAGGTACGCCCTTCGTCATTCGCACAGACCACATGCCTCTGGTGCACGCCTTCACTCAACAGTCTGACGCCTGGTCCGCCCGTCAACGCCGACATCTCTCCGCCGCGGCTGAATACAATTGCCCCCTTCAACACGTCCCTGGGAAAGTTAATCCTGTTGCCGATGCCCTGTCAAGAAACACGTTGGCTGCCGTCCAACTGGGATTGGATTACAACGCCTTGGCTGAAGCCCAAAGAAAAGGATCAAGAGTATCAAGCATGTAGGACATCATGCACATCCCTCCATTGGGAAGACATCCCCCTTGACGACTCCAACACCGACTTCTTCTGCACCCATGCACCGACATGTGTTTGATTTCATTCACGGCCTTTCACATCCCTCGTGCCGTTCTACTGCACACTTGCTGAAGACGAAGTTCATTTGGCATGGCATTTTTAAGGATGGTAAGGATTGAGTCCGCGCCTGTACTTCTTGCCAAACTTCCAAAGTACATAGACAATTGGATTCAGGAGTGGGCACCTTTCCTCAAGCTGAGCGTCGTTTCATCCACATTCACGTCGACATTGTAAGCGCCCTACCCACATCACATGGACATCGTTACTTGATTACCGTCATCGACCACTCCATTTGTTGACCTGAAGACATTCCCATTTGAAACTGCAATGTCCGCCTCATGTTCATCTGCCTTACTCTCAGGATGTATTGCATATTACTTCCGACAGGGGTACCACTTTTACCACTCAATTGTGGACATCATTAGCGAACCTCCTGGCCATCACCCTACATCAGAAAACTTCCTACAACCCCACTGCCAATCGAATGGTTAAACGTTTTCATCGCACCCTCAAAGCAGCTTTGATGTCCCGCTGCAAGGATTCCAACAGGTTCACTCAGCTTCCCTGGGTCCTCCTGGGACTAAGGGATATTCCTAAAGACGCCCTTGACATCTCAGCTGCTGAAATGGTGTATGGCGACCCGTTGGTCATCCCTGCCAAATTTTTTCCCTCTGCAACCTCCTCCGACGATCTCCAGCGCATACGTCACGTCGTAGGAAAATTTACTACATGCCGCCAAACTTAAAAGACCCCAACGAAGTATCACATCACATACCGACAGACTTGCAATCTGCAACGCACGTTGTGGGGGATTATTTAAGCCCACATCGTACAGGAAGGTATGGAAAAAGGAGAGCCTTGGGCTAGAAGTAAACACCATGTTTTTCTTAAAACCTCTGATTTTATTAGAACAACTAAACTCTTCAGTAAACATAATGAGACTTACATTAAGCAAAATAGTTATAAAATTCACACTCATAAATATGATGACTTGTAAATATCAAATACTAAATTAATTGTACTTCAATATACACTTCAAGTAAGAGAAACAGAATTAAATATATAACCAAGAAACTAACAAAAAAAACATTGGAACATGAGTTATAAAAGAAAATGGTAGTGCTATTTCAGACACACTATAAGGAAACTCCTTTCAAGTGAATAAGCAGAAAACACCTTTCTAAAGTCAACATCCTCCCGGCAATAGGGGACGAAGCCACCTATTAAAGAGCACAACTTAGACCTTATCTAAATTATACATGGCAGAAAAACACACAAAAATTAGTAATGTAGTTTTACAAAATAAACACATTAAGCTTTGCTTGACATGCACAACTGCATGACTTACAGTGACTATTATAAATCTAACTTAGTAGGAGGCTTAATGACTCTACCAGACTTAGACTTTGGAAATACATCCTCATCACTAACATATGGATAGGCATTTGAGGATTATCACATACATCTCTCTCAAAATCATCACAGGATGCATCAGTAGTAATCAAATCTTCAGATCTACCTACTTCAAGATTATACAATCTTTGAATGGGTCTAGTCATTTCTCCCTTTTTAGTTTTGAGCCTTACAAATCTTACAAGTCCATCTCTACCTTTAAAAACATCTACAATAACCCCAAGAGGCCACTTCAATCTAGGAAGGTTATCCTCCTTTATCAACACAAGGTCACCCTTAGACAAATCACATTTTTTATTGAATCCTTTAACAACTTGAGGCAAATTGGTTATATAATTGTCACTCCAAATTTTCCAAAAATTTTCTAGGTTCTTGTTTCTTAAAACTTCTCTTTCATTCAAGTCCCTGGAAGTCACCTTACATGGCTCAACATTTATTAAGGATTTACAATGTGGGGCTCTTCCTAGGATAAAATGTGATGGAGTGAGATAATGAATGGAGTCAAGTTCATCACTTACATAGGTCAATGGTCTGGAATTAATACAGGACTCTATTTCTACTAGTATAGTTTCTAATTCACTCTTACTTACATAGTTCAGATTCAGTGTCTTTCTCAAGGCAAGCTTAACTGACCTAATGAGTCTCTCCCACCAGCCCCCCCACCAGGGAGCACGAGGGGCAATAAAGTTCCATTTGGGAGCCAAGTGGCCATACAGCCTTTGTACTTCATACCTAGCAGCTACAAAAGTCTTTGCATTATCTGAATATATAACACTAGGTAAACTTCTCCTGGCAACAAATCTTCTTATAGCCAATAAGCAGTCAGGCAAGGATAAAGATTCTGTAAGCTCTAGGTGTACAGCTCTTACAACACCACAAGTGAACAACAATACATAAAATTTCTTACTAGGACAATCAGCACAAAAGAGGGGGCCTGCATAATCTAAGCCTGTTACATCAAAGGGTGGAGAAGCCCTTATTCTTTCTTTAGGTAATGGAGCCACAGGCTGACTACAAGGTTTTGAATCATGCCAACGGCAACTTAAACATTCCTTTATTACTGTCTTAGCTAATCTCCTCATTCCTATAATCCAAAAGTTATTTCGTAGGGATGAAATTACGGTATCCACACCTGCATGCTTTAAAAACCTGTGCTGAAATCTGATCAACAGTTTAGCCAATTGACCCTTTGGAATTATAACAGGATGTTTAGTGTCATATTCCAAGTTAGAAAACTCAAGACGTCCCCTAATTCTTATTAAGCCTTTATCATCTAGAAAGGGGTCAAGATTTCTTAATTTAGACCATTGAGGGATAGCCTTTTTACCCAAAAGTACCTTTATTTCTGCAGAAAACATTTCTCTTTGGATGCAGTAAATCAACTTCAACTTAGCAAAATCGATCTCTTCAGTAATGAGAGGGCCTGCCACTTTGTTATTACTATTTCTACAATTTATGATAAATCTTAAGACATAAGCTGTAACTCTCAACACCTTGCTTAATTTACTGTATCGATCTAAATCTATCAACGGGTTGTCTGGCATGCCTTGTACATTAAGACAGACAGCAGTACTTTCCATGCCTATTTCATCTTTATACTTAACTGGGTTACCTTCCCTTTCCTGGTATTGGGATTCTTTTAACATACTAGGCCCATAGAGCCACATAGTACTATCCACAAGCTTGTCTGCCAACAGACCTCGTGTTATCAGGTCAGCTGGATTGTCCTTACTTACACAATGTTGCCAGCAACTGGGAGGTGTTAACTCTCGGATTTCCTTTACCCGATTAGCTACAAATAGGTCCTTCTTACTAACATCTCTTTGAATCCATGACAGAGCAATGGTAGAATCTGTCCAACACCTAACTCTAACACAGTTATCTAGGTTAAGGGTATTCTTCACAAAGTTGACTAATCGTGAACACAAAAGACATCCCATGAGTTCTAACCTCGGCAATGTAATTGTCTTTATGGGAGCAACTCTTGACTTAGAGGACACTAATGACACCTTGTATGAGCCGTTCTCCACAGGCACTCGCAGGTACACACAAGCCCCATAGCCCTTTTCAGAGGCATCACCAAACCCATGTAGTTCCATATGACTAAGCTTCCCCCAGGCCTTTGGTGAAAAATAACATCTATCTATCTGATAATTCTTAAAATGCTCACTACTAAGGAGCCATCTTTGAAACTTTAGCTTCAACTCTGATGGCATTTCTTGATCCCAAGTCAAACCCAGTTTCCAGAGTTCCTGAAAAAGTATCTTGCCATACATAACATATGGACTGATTAACCCTAAAGGGTAAAAAATCTTGGCTATCACACTAAGGATACTTCGCTTAGTACAGACTACTTCTACAAAGGAATCTGAGTTTATGCCATCAAAGGAGAAACTGTCCAGTGAGTTACACCACTTCAGGCCTAATACAGTATTGGGTTCATCAGAATTTATAAAGGGTACCTTGTCACATAACTGAGAAGTAATTAGCAAACTATTTGATACAAGTTTTGTAAGGTCCATACTAGCATCAGCTAAAATGCTACGGGCTTCACAAAATTTATCAGCTGCTTCTACAGCAGAATCCGCACCACTCAACCAATTGTCTGTATACATGTTAGCCTTCAAATCTTGCACTACACTAGTTGGGGGATACTTATCCAAATGATGTTTGATTGTGGCATTTAACAGAAATGGGCTCGCTGTGTTACCAAAGGGTACACGTGTGAATCTCATGTGCCGTATTGTACCATCATCTCTTGGCCACAAAAATCTATGAACATCTCTGTCTTTCTCTTGTACACTAATTTGCAAAAAGGCCTTTCTTATATCAGCTGTAACAGCAATGGGCCAACGACGAAAGCGAATGAGCACCTCAACCAAGTCAGGATTGAGTGATGGGCCTGAGGACAAACAGTCATTCAATGATACACCATTGTAACAAGAGGCAGAGGCATCAAACACAGGTCTTATCTTAGTACTTGAACTACTTAACTTAACTACTGGACGATGAGGCATATAGTACACAGGATTCACACCTGAAATTTCCTCCCTTGGTACCTCTTCTATTATGTGATCTGACTCATAACTATCAAACACTTTTTGATACTCTTTCTTAAGCTCCTTATCATGTTCTAACTTAACCATTAGCCTACCTAACCTTTTATGGGCTATGACAACATTATTTAAAAGCTTTTCCTTAGCAGAATCATCCTTCCATGGCAGTGCAACCTCATAGCGACCATTCACAAACTTCACAGTACTCTCAAATTCTTTGAAAACTTTGGTTTCACTATAACTTTCAACAAGTTCCCTAGGCTTAACCCCTACAGTTTCCAAATCCCAAAATTTACACAAATCTGAATCTGAAACAGAGGAGATACACAATAATTGTGGTACAGAGTAGGTACAAGAGTCATTGGTTTTATACAGCCTGCCACTCAAGACATAACCAAAGAGAGACTTCATGGCTACGACATGGTTAATTTGGAAGGCATCTACAGGAGAAATCAGTGTCCAGTAGAAATCTAGACCAATCAGTATATCAATCTCAATGGGAGAATCATGGTGGTAATCATCAGCTAATACAACATGAGAGAAAGAGTTAAGCACTGAATCTGGTACAATAGGCCTAACCAAGGGTTGACATATTCTGGGAATCTCCGCAGCAATAATACGTACCACTTTCTTGTCAGAGTCCCACAACTTTAACTCATAAACATTTCTGTGTTCATTTTTTCCACTGCTATGACCACCAAAACTAGAGTATGGCATAGGTGCACTAGTGATCCATTGTGGTTTACACTTCTTCACAAATTTGCTACTAATATAAGACCTGTCTGCACCATTATCAAACATTACCTGAGCAGTGACAACAGTACCATCACTACCACTCACCTGAACTTTGGCAGTTTGTAAAATGGTACAGTTACCACCTTGCCCTGTTAGAAGTGCCACATCGCCAGGCTTGTCACTGCCAAAAGCACCTTCCTTTGCTTCACTTTCCTCCTTCTTAAGGTTCATTTCCAGCCTAACGCCACACATTAAGGTAGAATGGGCACCGTTACACTTTGTACACCTTGTACGAGCTTTACAGTCTCTTGACATGTGTCCACTCTTCAAACACTTGAAACATAGGCCTAAACTTCTTATTTTTTCACCTCGCTCCTTTCCACTCAATTCTAGCACACCATAACAGTTTTCCGATTTGTGCTTCTTGGCACAGAAGCTGCACATTGTGTTTTCTTGCTTGGACGAAGCATGAAGGGCTGCGGCTGAATACACCTTGTCTTTAGAACTCTTATTTTCAATTTTCTTTACTTCAATACTGCTCTTTCCCTTAAAGGCTTCAGACCTTTCTAATCTTGAAATTTCCTTGTCTAAGAATGTCAATAACCAATCTAAATCACTCTCATGTCCATCACCATCCCTGGCCCACTCTAGCCGCAGTTCACTTGGCAAACGGGAGAGGATGATAGGTGTAAGAAACACTTCACATTGTTTTCCTGTGATGCCTAGCGCCTCCAAACTGCGGATGTGTATTAGAATGTCATCTCGTAATTTCCACAGCTGTGCCACACCCTTGGGTCCGCTGACATTAATGTTGACCTCAACCATTTAACAATGCCTGGACATGAGCAAAAATAATCCTTTCTGGCTTGTGGTAGCGTTCCTTCAGTAGTTTGCAGGCAACCTGGTAATTAGCACTGGTATGAGCTAGTCCCTTCACTACATTCCTGGCATCTCCCTCCAGCAAAGACAGCAAATAAGTGAACTTACTAATCACTGGAAGGTCTGTTGCATCGATGTGGGAATTATATTGATCCCAGAAGGACTGCCATTGGGTCACTTCACCACTAAACTTCGGTAGCTCCAAGCTTGGGTAACTTGACATTGGTGATATCGGACTGTCCACTTATACTGCCAGCTTTAGAACCAGGACACGCTGCTGCTGCTAACTTCCTTATCTGGTCTTCAGCTTGTATCCTAGGCTGCACACTTATTGTTCTAAACTCATGGGCTTCATCCAAAAGTTGTTCTAGTTCTTCTTCAGCTACCTCAATTTCTAATGCTTCTTGGACTTCATCCAACTTAGCTAGTCTCTGGTTGTATTCCTTGATAGCATACTCAAATTGACTAATAGTTGTGGTGGAAGACTCCAAAAGGTCACTCAGTGCCTTGGAAGCTCTTGTCACCCACCCTCTACATGTAGTCCTAGTCTTCTTTAACTTCTCCATTATCTTCACTGCACAACTTACTTTCTTAGAGGGAGTGTTCCCGGGTCTGGGCACCAAAATGTGGGGGATTATTTAAGCCCACATCGTACAGGAAGGTATGGAAAAAGGAGAGCCTTGGGCTAGAAGTAAACACCATGTTTTTCTTAAAACCTCTGATTTTATTAGAACAACTAAACTCTTCAGTAAAC
This sequence comes from Palaemon carinicauda, assembly GCF_036898095.1. Lineage (NCBI taxonomy): Eukaryota > Metazoa > Arthropoda > Malacostraca > Decapoda > Palaemonidae > Palaemon > Palaemon carinicauda. The sequence goes on along the minus strand of NC_090725.1, from coordinate 321,033,686 downwards.
ATAATGAGACTTACATTAAGCAAAATAGTTATAAAATTCACACTCATAAATATGATGACTTGTAAATATCAAATACTAAATTAATTGTACTTCAATATACACTTCAAGTAAGAGAAACAGAATTAAATATATAACCAAGAAACTAACAAAAAAAACATTGGAACATGAGTTATAAAAGAAAATGGTAGTGCTATTTCAGACACACTATAAGGAAACTCCTTTCAAGTGAATAAGCAGAAAACACCTTTCTAAAGTCAACACACGTCTTCCTACGCAACAACACTAGCAAGCCACCGCTAACGCCCCCCTTACACATGCCTTTTCTTTGTGATCGGACGCAGTCCAAAAGCATTCCTATTAAACATTCGGGGCCAAGAAGACTGGGTCTCCATTGATCGTCTAAAACCTGCTCATCTCCTACCAGATGACCCGCCTACAGTTCGCCTGTCTAGATCAGGGCGCCCTATTTAACATGTACAGTATGTCATTTTTAGGGGGGGGGGGGGCCCCTTGTAGCAACCGTGTGTCACAAGATCGCACATAGTAACAACATTTTTTTTTTGTATATATTATGCTTTGTATCTTCTCTTTCCCCTCGCACTGATAGGGACCTGAAATAATATGTCTGATTTTCTCACCGTTAACTGTTAACAGCACCGGTTGTCGGTTGAACATGAAATTGCCTGTTATGTTTTTATGTCCTTTTTGCCTTGATTTTATGTATATATAAACGGATGTTCTGTAATAAAGTTACTCAATTGCTTTCATCCTGCCTTCTTAGTCACAGCCTCTCTCGGTTTATCACACATTAGTACCTTATTGTATATTTCTTTCTAGTTGCATGTTATGTGTAGGATATGCCACAGCATTTTACGTTTTTAGTTAAGTTGGCGCTACACGTTTTCTTTGTTGATGGTAAGGATGAGGGGATAAGCGAGCGTCGGGATTGCCTGATGTTTGTTTTGTAATTTGATTATACACATATGTGCACTATTTTGAATTAAATATTTTTATTGAATGGAAAACTGTATACATTTTTTGTTTACTTTTTTGTATGAAAAAGAAGTATTGAGTTGGTACTGAAAAATATTGTATTGTTATTGTTGGCATCTGCCCAAAAGGCCGCGATTTATGCCCGCCTTGGCGCCTTTGTTAGTTCAGCGTGGGCAGGCTCTGGAAAGCACATGGAATTTCTGCATGCTGTGGTTCTGCAGTATTTGTGGTGTGCTGAGCTGCCCAGTGTACTCATCATAGTATTAAGTGACCAATGTTGCTGTTAGCTAGGAGGCTGAATGCTTCTGGTGGTACAGCAACTTGTACCAGTGGTTATCTGGGAATTTTAGTATTAGAATCGGCGTCTGGGAAATGTAAGTTTATTTTCTATGTTAAGTGAACCTTACTTGTGGAATTACTGTATTGTATTTTACATCATTTACATTATTTTGTATGTACATGATATTTACAGTATATATTTTGTTTTACATGAATATTTACATTATTTTTTTGTATATTTATTGCTGCTTTTCTTTGCAGCGTCAAACCTCGCTTCTTTGATGGAATATATGAACACCACAGAGGAAGAGTGTTTGACTTCACCCTTAGTAAAACGCCGATATTCAGAACGTAGCTGCACTGGTGGTGCAGTGTTCTACATTATGCATAAATTAAATTTTTATAATGGTACTGGGCACTCCCAAATGACTATCAGAGGGGTAATAACAAATCCATTGGCGACTACCAGCAGGCTTAAAATTTACAGGTCTCGTCCATAAGAGGGAATGTGGAAGAAGAAAAAAAAAACGGTATCAGTATTTACCAGAAAGTGTACATTAGATTAGGTGCTTGGGGAGGCAACTGCCACAGACGATAGCATACTTTCACGTTTTTGGACTATTGACTTCTGGTAGCACATATCATAACAGCTGTTCCGACTCTGGATTGGTAGTAGCACAATAGACGGTGTAGGGCTTCATCCAGTGGGTGTTGAGGGCATTGGCCGGGCCACTTATGTGGGACAGCCTAGGTGGATTCTAACCAACTTCTTCAAAGCATAGGCATAGGATGAACTGGCCTTTGATACCCTACAGCATTCAACTCAGCTTCAGTCGGTGTTGGGTGGTTGTGTCCTTTCATTAGAAGAGTTGTTAATGAAGTTGTTAACAGTAAAGAAGTGGCTGGCCATATGGATAGGCAAGGTGTCGATATCAGAAAGGGCACCTTGCATAGAATTCAACAGACATTTCACACAAAGAGTACGAAGTAGGTTCACTTCACGAAAACTGTCTGCGGCAGGCTGAACGCGAGCAATACTAATAATATCTCTTGATAAGCATCACAACTTTTGATCCCCAAATAGTAGTTGAAAGGGTTGAAAACTCTTAGCTACACTTGCGGCTGGATGAATTATTTGAAAGTGTCATAATGTATGGGGGCATTTCTTTGCTAATCAAGTCAATCAAAGTTTTCTGAGGTGTCATAGGGGATCACAGCAAGGACATAGTATGCTTTGCTACTTTGCTCCTGGCTATTACAGTGGTAATGTGTTTGCCTAGCATTCGCATGGCGGCAGGTCAATCCCCGCCCGGGTACTGTAAGGTTGAGCAGTTTACTGGGGAGGTAACTGCTGTGGTTGGGCACCACAGTGGTGGGTTGGCCTTGCCCGGCTGACGTTCTGGTGAGTATCTATTCTGATCAAACTGGAACTGGAACACAACACCTTTAACATTTAAGCGTTTTAGGCCCTTAATGTGGAACTAAACCTCGGTGTAGTGAAATTAGGCAAACACATCTCTAGAGGTGAGAGGAAGGAGCTTCACGGCAGCATCATGGACAGATGAATTGGAGTCTGCGCTGGACATCGTCTAAGGACATGGCTAACAATCAGGGAGCTGGGGAGACCAGCTGGGGGTTTGAGGAACTTTACAGGTCACAAATATAATAGAAGTGAAACGGGCATGAAATTAATAACTTGCTCGTGAATAGCTATCCTTATTCAGCAGCTATACTTCTTTTTATCCTTTTTCTGTTAAGGGACTATGGTTGCTTAGAGATTATGACTGTAAGATAATTGTCGGATAAATATCAACCAATTATTAATCTCCTTTAATATTGGATATAACACTAGATAAGTTTTATCTTGACTGATAGAATAATATCGTCAATACAAGTAATGTAACTATTCTTTTCATTGAACCCGAAAAAAATAGTCTAACACAAACAAAAAGAATTTTATATCCTTGGAGAGAATCTACGAAAATCCAGAAGCGAAGGTTATCACTGCGTTCGATTGATCTCACCTATTCTCCGCTCTTACATCTAAAATGGATAGTTTGCGCTTTTTGATGATTTATGTCACTAGAGAAAACAGTTCTTTTATGATATTGTTATATCTCATAAGACTGGACAACCCACCTCTCTCTCTCTCTCTCTCTCTCTCTCTCTCTCTCTCTCTCTCTCTCTCTCTCCCTCTCTCTCTCTCTCTCTCTCTCTCTCTCTCTCTCTCTTTCTGGATATGGATGGAACGTTAGAACTTACTTGATCTACAAACTCGACGACTAAAGGAACAGTTAATAAAGGCATTTAAAACTCTTAAAGGAATAACCAATGATCATTACAGTAATCTATTCACGCTCAATACAAATCAGTCCA
>NC_090725.1:321020038-321025038 GCF_036898095.1 Palaemon carinicauda | reverse complement strand
AAGGTACTAATGTGTGATAAACCGAGAGAGGCTGTGACTAAGAAGGCAGGATGAAAGCAATTGAGTAACTTTATTACAGAACATCCGTTTATATATACATAAAATCAAGGCAAAAAGGACATAAAAACATAACAGGCAATTTCATGTTCAACCGACAACCGGTGCTGTTAACAGTTAACGGTGAGAAAATCAGACATATTATTTCAGGTCCCTATCAGTGCGAGGGGAAAGAGAAGATACAAAGCATAATATATACAAAAAAAAAATGTTGTTACTATGTGCGATCTTGTGACACACGGTTGCTACAAGGGCCCCCCCCCCCTAAAAATGACATACTGTACATGTTAAATAGGGCGCCCTGATCTAGACAGGCGAACTGTAGGCGGGTCATCTGGTAGGAGATGAGCAGGTTTTAGACGATCAATGGAGACCCAGTCTTCTTGGCCCCGAATGTTTAATAGGAATGCTTTTGGACTGCGTCCGATCACAAAGAAAAGGCATGTGTAAGGGGGGGCGTTAGCGGTGGCTTGCTAGTGTTGTTGCGTAGGAAGACGTGTGTTGCAGATTGCAAGTCTGTCGGTATGTGATGTGATACTTCGTTGGGGTCTTTTAAGTTTGGCGGCATGTAGTAAATTTTCCTACGACGTGACGTATGCGCTGGAGATCGTCGGAGGAGGTTGCAGAGGGAAAAAATTTGGCAGGGATGACCAACGGGTCGCCATACACCATTTCAGCAGCTGAGATGTCAAGGGCGTCTTTAGGAATATCCCTTAGTCCCAGGAGGACCCAGGGAAGCTGAGTGAACCTGTTGGAATCCTTGCAGCGGGACATCAAAGCTGCTTTGAGGGTGCGATGAAAACGTTTAACCATTCGATTGGCAGTGGGGTTGTAGGAAGTTTTCTGATGTAGGGTGATGGCCAGGAGGTTCGCTAATGATGTCCACAATTGAGTGGTAAAAGTGGTACCCCTGTCGGAAGTAATATGCAATACATCCTGAGAGTAAGGCAGATGAACATGAGGCGGACATTGCAGTTTCAAATGGGAATGTCTTCAGGTCAACAAATGGAGTGGTCGATGACGGTAATCAAGTAACGATGTCCATGTGATGTGGGTAGGGCGCTTACAATGTCGACGTGAATGTGGATGAAACGACGCTCAGCTTGAGGAAAGGTGCCCACTCCTGAATCCAATTGTCTATGTACTTTGGAAGTTTGGCAAGAAGTACAGGCGCGGACTCAATCCTTACCATCCTTAAAAATGCCATGCCAAATGAACTTCGTCTTCAGCAAGTGTGCAGTAGAACGGCACGAGGGATGTGAAAGGCCGTGAATGAAATCAAACACATGTCGGTGCATGGGTGCAGAAGAAGTCGGTGTTGGAGTCGTCAAGGGGGATGTCTTCCCAATGGAGGGATGTGCATGATGTCCTACATGCTTGATACTCTTGATCCTTTTCTTTGGGCTTCAGCCAAGGCGTTGTAATCCAATCCCAGTTGGACGGCAGCCAACGTGTTTCTTGACAGGGCATCGGCAACAGGATTAACTTTCCCAGGGACGTGTTGAAGGGGGCAATTGTATTCAGCCGCGGCGGAGAGATGTCGGCGTTGACGGGCGGACCAGGCGTCAGACTGTTGAGTGAAGGCGTGCACCAGAGGCATGTGGTCTGTGCGAATGACGAAGGGCGTACCTTCAAAGAAATGGCGAAAGTGACAGACAGCAAAATGCACAACCAGCAATTCGCGATCGAAGGTAGAATAACCCGATTCTGCCTTGGACAGTTTTCTGCTGAAGAAGGCCAATGGAAGGGCGAGCCATTGACCATCTGTTCGAGTACTGCACCAATAGCGACATCGCTGTCATTGGTGGAGAGAAGGAGAGGGGCATGTGGGAAGTGAGAGCTGCAGCGGTCAATAGGACCTTCTTTGTATTACAGAATGTCGCTTCTTGAAGGGGACCCCAATTCAGGTCTTTTGGCTTGCGCTTGAGTGAGGTGTAAAGGGGAGCAAGAGTGGCGGCAATGGCTGGCAAAAAAAGGTGATAATAGTTGATCATGCCCAAGAATTCCTGCAGAGCTTTGACGGTTTAGGGCGTGGGGAAGTTCTGAAAAGATGCTACCTTCTCAGGGAGGGAATGGACTCTTTCAGGAGTGATGCGGTGCCCTAAGAATGAAACTTCATTGGCGCCAAAGGTGCACTTGTCGTAGTGGACTACAAGGCCATTTTGTTGCAGGCGGTCGAGCACGATGCGCAGGTGACGGAGGTGTTCCTCTTTTGAGGAAGAGAACACAAGTATGTCGTCCACATAACATACACAGAAGGGGAAGTCCCCTGAGATTCCTTCCATGAGACGTTGAAAAGTGGCCCCAGCATTATGAAGGCCAAAACAGGAGTAATTGAAGGTGTGTGTAACAAACGGAGTGGTGATGGCGGTCTTGGGGATGTGTTCCGGGTTCATAGGCACCTGATATTACCCTTTCAGGAGGTCGAGCATGGAGAAAACCTTCGCTTTGTGCAGGTTTGAGGTCACGTAGGCTATGTTTGGGAGGGGGTAGTGATCCAGTTCTGTTTGCATGTTCAGGCGCCAGTAATCCCCGCACGGACGGAGGGAGCCGTCTTTCTTCAGAACGATGTGTAAGGGTGACGACCATGGGCTGGAGGCTTTTTGGCAAAGGCCCATTCCTCCATTTCGGCGAACGCTTGTTTGGCGGCTGCCAATTGTTCTAGTGCCAGACGTCTTAATTTTGCGAAGACTGGAGGTAAAAAATACCGTGCTTGGCAGGAGCCGTGGGCGTTGGCGAAGTTCTGGATGGAAAACTTCCGGGTACAACGGGAGGAGGTGGGCGTAGTCATCCGTAGGTTCGCTAATGTGGAGAGCGAAGTTGGAGGGGTTGGGTTGAAGAGGTGTCGATAAGTACGAGACTGCGTTGACCAATCATCGGTGGGCGACATCGACCAGAAGGTGGAAATAAGAGAGGAAACTCGCACCGAGGATTGGCAATGTGACGTCAGCAACGAGACTTCCAATTAAATTTACCGTTTCCAAATGATAATGTGATGTTCTCGTAACCGTAGGTGGCTATCATAGATCCAATGGCAGCTACCAGGCAGACGTCAGCAGACTTAGACAGACTATGTCGTGTCCTGAAGTGTTCCCTTTGCAAAAGAGGACAACAAGCACTCATGTTTACCAAAAATTGCACGCCCGTGCCTGCATCATGTAAAAAGAAAAGATTAGAAACACGGAAGGCTACCACCACAAGCGATGGCCTACTTACACTTTTTTTGGCCACTGACAATCCTTGGCACATTTCTTCGCGGCTGCCCAAATCTGTAATGGTAGTAGCAAAACTTCGGCCGATGGGGGGCAGTAAATGACTGTAGAAGTCGTTCGTTGGGGCGCGAGTGAGTGGTGGGTGATGGGTGGCTTTGTCGCTGCTCTCGCATGTCACTGGGTAGGCGTTTATGTCCTAGGGCAGTCACGTCAGCTTCGGTTGACGTTGAATAGGCGTCCTCATCGGCAGGAGTGGAGGCGTTGATGGAGGTCTTCAAGGTCATGAAGTTGCTGTCCATAAGGGCGTCGACTTTGGTCATCAAGTCCTTTATGGGTAAACTATCAATTCCGGGAAGATGTCCTCGGGTATTGCCCTAAGAATATAATCTGCTTTGGTGGTTGAGCGAGTCACGCCCTTGATGCGGAGTTGGACTTTTGCGTGCTGAAACCACGCAAATGCCTCTCTGCTGGAGAATGACGAAAGTTTCAATGGGGCGGCGCCAACTTCCATGGAGTCCGCCATAGTACCATTGACCTGGGTGGGGAGGTTGCAAGGGGGGAGGAGCGAGTCGACTTCCGGGGTCACCAATGTGACGGGCTGAGAGAGGCTGTGACTAAGAAGGCAGAATGAAAGCAACAGAGTAACTTTATTACAGAACATCCGTTTATATATACATAACTCCAGGAAAAAAGGACATAAAAACATAAGAGACAATTTCATGTTCAACCGACAACTGGTGCTGTTAACAGTTAACGGTGAGAAAAACAGACATGTTAATTCAGGTCCCTATCAGTGGGAGTAGAGAGCGAAGATACATAGCGTAATATATATAAAAAAAGAAATGTCGTTACCGTGTACGATCGTGTCACACACGGTTGGTACAAATGTCTTTAACTTATTACCATATAACAATATCAGTTGAGTCTCAAAATTCTCTGGGAAATATTTTTAAGTAACTAATGTTTGCGTTAAAAGATGAAAAGTCGGTCAAATAATTAGTTATATAAATTTCCCAACATAAATTTCCTGATTATATTTCAAAAGAATATACGTCGACAGCCGCAGCATCTAGAATATCCACTGTAAACAGAATTTCTTTCTATGTGTATGTTGTTTTACATCTAAATGAATATTTCCTGCCTTTCCTGAGACCAAAATGTATTTGTAAGTGATAATATACAGGTAAATACGGACATACTATACAAAATACTGGAGAAAATTGTTGAAAAATATGTACCGAAAAAAAAACAATAAACAAAAGACATGCATACCAAGAGACAGAAGGATCTTATTTCAGGAAATTAGAAAGTGGAAGAAAAATCTTGCAAAAGAACAAAATGTGCGGAAAGTCATGGAAATAATATGTAAGGTAGAAAATGCAGAACAAAAGATTATACAGTCGAAAGGAAATGGAAAAAGGAACTTAGAAGAAAGGACACTTCAAAATATAAAAAAAAAACCCAAAGTACTTTACTCCTCTGCAAAAAAGATGAATAAAGGGAGATTAGAAATAGGCCCTCTAAGAATTGAAGGACGGCTAACGAATGAAAAAAAGGAAATATGCAACATATTAGCAGAAAAATATAAGAGTGAGTTCACGCCAAGAATTCCGAATGAGAATAATGAAACAGAAATGAGAGAAAAAAATGTTGAATATCTAACGGATATAGATATTGATGAAGCAGATATTGTCAAGGCTATAAACGAAATTAAAAATGGATCGGCAGCCG